>NC_134409.1:133325672-133541349 GCF_038048845.1 Mixophyes fleayi
TTACCACTGGATATCCTGTTATGATTAGAAGTTTTTCTTGAGCCGCGCACCCCGGGTTTTTGATCACAGAGCGTTCCCTCAGATGAAATCTTGCTGCTCTTTCCCTCCCCCCTTCGTTCCTCTTTCTCCTCCTCCCAAAGTACTGATTGCGCTCCCCTCGCTAAATTAATTTCACAGCCGTTCTCGCAAGGTATCAGCCATCGTCTGGAGGGAGTCGGATTTGTAAATAACTTTTCATTTTAATCTGTCGTGCACACAGGGAGGCAGCAAATGCAACATGCAGTCATTTTCTTCACCTCCCTGCACCATACTGCTTTGTGTTTAATGCCTTCATAACCAGCCTTTTTACCTCATGACGCCCAGGAGGATAAAATGTTCTTTCATACAGCAGAGAGAGAAAAAAATGGCAATAGTATCCAAAATCTAGAAATTGATATTTGTATTCTCTGAAATAGTCTCTTTATGAGTAATTCATTGGTTTTGGTTTCTTTTACTTCAATAAAGTCTTTAAAGTATACGTGTCGCCTATTCACAGTGAGGCGGCCATTTTGTTGAGCTTAACCAAATGTTTTTACTTTCGGAGGGCAGTTTATTATTTGAAACTAGTGGCATCACAGAGGCAGCCATTTTGTGAGATGAGCCAGTGTCCGTGAGAATGCAGCTTCTCTGTTCACTAGGAAAATGGCCGAGGTACGAGGCAGCCATTTTGTTTTCTTGCTGATGCCGCTGGATCCTACTGAATCGATAGGCTGCATTCTGAAGAATATTGGTAAAGCAGATAAAATGGCTGCCAAATGGCCCCCACAGTGGATCTGCTGTTTTTAGGAAAATGAATATATGTAAGCGATATAAAAAGGAATAAAGATCTTCTGCTCAGACCGAACCACCAAATTGACGGCACTCTAGATAATTAAAATTTTGTATTTTTATTTATCTCGCTTACATACACTCAAAACTAAACTTACTGTACATAGACTTTATTCTGATCTCTGATTGGTTCAAGGTTCAACCAGTCAGAAACAGATGTTGCAAAAAAATGTAAAGGCAACATCTATTGTATATTTTTGTACATTGTGTGGCTCTAACCTAAATAACCAAATCCTATCCTCCTAGATTTGATCCAGCTGTATGAAAACCAGATTGACCGGTGAATCGTGGGTGAGGTCATCAGCTGATTCATAAATACTAGGATAGTCTCCTTCTGGCTCACAGCACTGAGGTCATGAGTTTTGTTCCCGACCAGGGCTTCATCTGTGTGGAGTATGTATGTTCTCCCCATGTTTGCGTGGGTTTTCCTCCCACACGCCATAAACATGCCAATAGGTTAATTAGCTGCTGAACAAATTAGCCCTAGTTAGTGTCTGCCTCTGTGTGTGAGTGTGTTAGGGAAATCAGACTGCAAGCTCCACTGGGGGCAGGGACGGATGTAAGTGACAAATATTATCTGTACAGCGCTACGGAATTGGAGGCACTTTAAAATTGTTTATGATTATTCTCACTTTTCCAAATCTCACTTAAAAAAATACCCCCACTAGCTATCGCTGTGACCTTACTGAGTACATAGGCAGATACTGCTGCGCTCATGCAGATTATCTGAAACTCCATCTGAGAAATTCAGCCGTGTGTTACTATTTCCCAATTTCGCTGTCTAAGAATCACAGAAATAATCGTCTCCTGTCGTTCTCTTCAGCCAAATGTTTTGCCATCTGTGAGCTTCGGCTGGTGCAAACCATTAACGGTCTTTATCTAATTAATTATCTGGGTAGTAAGTTCCTTTTTATTTCTCTTTTTGCTATTTGCTGATTGGGTTCAAACATATTCCAAACAGTGACTCAGAAAGTACTATTGGATTGCAAGTTCATTGGACAACAGCTTAAGCTTAACAGGTCATGGAATGGGATAATATGGCATTGGTTGTACTAACTGGCACATAAAATGTTTTGGGAAAACATGGGTAAGATTGTAGCTCTTTACCCATAGTAAATATCATTATGCTCTATTAGCTACCGCACTGCAATTATAGAATCTTCTGTTCACAATAGTTGCTGCCTTCTCTCTTCTGGCTGCAGTAGTGACCATAGACCACAATCTCTTGACTTGAGTTTGGCTTCCTCTGCCAGGTGATTGACAGTTCTAGCTCTAGGATGAGTAGAGCTGGAGCTGTCATTCAGCATATAATATTAGAGAGTAGCCTAAGCCCATTTTAAAATGCAAAGTGAAGGGTCTACAGTCTAACCTGCAGACATAACTATGCTGGCACTTGTAGTTCTACATGTGCTAAATGCTGATTTCTGACATCTAACCATTTATTACCCAAACATCTACTAGCAAGGGTATTGTGAAGATCCTGGTTCATTCAGCATGGGTCTTTTTTTTTCCTTAGGGGAAGGGGACACATTTTTTTTCTTGCAGGCCCGATTCCAATAGGAAATTCAGCCCTGTGTTTAGACATGGGGACCCAGTCATAGCCTGGTGTTGGTTGTCATCTTTTAAGAAGTATATCCCGTTGCACAAACTGGCTGTATCATGTAGATATTCCTGGTTACATGATATCTTGGACCACATTATATCCCAGAAAGATACAAAGCAAATCTAGAAGACAAGTAAGCAGCAATGCGGAATACATCTATATTATTTTACTCTGACTGACCCACCAGTTTAAGAAACTGCCGCTGAAAATAATAGTTCTGTTCTTTGCAGCTTAAACTTTATAACATAAATATTATATAGCCACATATTTGATATTTTGGATAGGTGACATTTGACAGCTGCGTTCCTGCAGCATTTGGTCTCGGAATAGGAACTTCCGGGCAGAGACAATGAAATGATATGACATCACTGGTAGCCATGGTTACAAGATTGGGTAATTGAAACATAGTAGCCAGTATAATTAATAGTCTTATTTTATGACTCTTCTCCCAAGGTGGTGATGTCACAGGCAATAATTCAGAAGCAGTAGCAGGCGTGTGTCCCTCTTGTTGTGATAAACAGTGTCTCCGTAAGTCTATCTGAGTCACTTTTGAAGGCGATGTCACTGTATATTTATATTCTCAGTCTGTGTGATAAGAGGGTGACCAGTCATACTGTCTTTACATTCTTTAAGCCAGAAGACTCATTATTGAGCTGTATATGTTATATAATCTTTTCCTGGAATCTAACGCTTGTCAGATAATAGAACCCTTAGTTAGACTTCACATTTCTAAAAGCCGCCTGCAACTAAATCTCTTCTTTTGTAATTCTTTGTGGCGCTATGTTAAAGGCCAAGTATTAAATCTTTTATATTAAAAGATAGCTCTACTCAAAAATGCTGGGTACTACCACTTACTGAAATAATTCCCGATATTTGAAATATGAGTTCTGCTTGAAATTGTACCTTGAAAACTCAGAAACGCCCTGTTTTTGCCATTTGACACGCAAATTGCAAATGACTGACCTTTCTTAGCAACATATGTAACCATGGGGGGATAAAAACAGTGCAGTACATGCTTTCTCTCCATGGTTACAGATGGTGTGTATTTAAACAATGTTTTTTTTTTTCAACCTGTTATATCTTTTAAAGTTATCAATCAGGCTTTCCTTACCAGGGAAAAGAGGAAGTGATCAGCTTTTGAATTAACAGTGTTTCCCTTTCATGATATTGGGGCACGTACAGACTACATACCTACACCAATTGGCAGAGTGTGTTCATGAAATTAATTTGAGATGACACCCGTACCTGGATACTCACTTTCTGCCCCAAAACTGTGGATATGGAAAGTATTTTCACTCCCAGCCAAACATCTGAGTAAAGAATATACAGTTTTTGTAACATAATCACCAAAGAGCTCTAGCTCAGATAGACCTGGGCTTTATCTCTTGGGTACAATCTGGTGGTTTTAGGATTCTACTGCCAGAAAGGCTGCAATCCTGTTGAAGTGTCAACCCACTTTTGGTGGCCACACATGATCCCAAACTCATAGGATTCGGTAAGAGGGAAAAAGGCTTTCTCCTTTGGTTACCCCATTTGTTTGTTCTCTCCACAGTGCTTAATAGGTACTCAGGGTCTGCCCTTCTCTCCCCCGGATTCCCTGCTGGCTGCAGCTCCTTGATGTCTGGTGATAATCGGTGGTTCTCAAAAAAGGGCATAGTCACTGAAGATGAATTTAGTGATGGTATCCTACTTCCATTAAACCATTTTATTCCTTTTCTGATTTTCTAAGCTCTAGGCTAACCAACACTTCTGGTGGAATCAATGTTTGGGGAGACCTCTATACAAATTTGTAAGTAGTGGAACCAGCCAGATGAAATTTGTCATTGGTAGATCCCAGCCCTATAAGGAAGCTATAGAGATAATCTCCCAAAGAATCCATATAACATAATCATGTTTCCCGTGCACATGTACGAAAATTCATACCCTGTTTAGTGGATCTAATGTCATAGCTATCTTCTAAAAAAAAACTATTAGGTCCTTTTTTGGAGGGGAAGTCAGTCTGCTGCTGAGTAACTATCTGCCTTCTACCCCCAGCCAGCAGATTACCTGAAAAGTCAAAGTGCAGTTTTTCTGTTTCTGTGTGTTAATTTTAAATAAACTGTTTTGCAATTATATTTCTCTATGTCAATGTGTCGTCACCATTTCTATTCAATAAGTTTTGTGACTTGTTTCATATTAAACTCCATTTAGTAATGTTCTGTCTTTGTGTTCTTAAACATTTCATGTGTCAGGCTTGGTTTTTTTATAACGGTAAATTTATGCAATTCTAGTTTGGCATCAGTCAGGTAGTAACTAAGAGTGTTAGCTCTTGAACTAAATCTTAGCGGTGGCTTAACATCGTATTTAATAGTGAGTGTGTGATATTTTGGAGGACTTTAGTCATTTGTATGTCAGACCAGTTAATTTTGTTTTGATTAACACTTTTTCCTTTACTGAAATGTCCATAATAATAGATGGTTTTAAACGTAAAGGGATCATTTAAATGTATAACACTGTTAGGACCTCGGCTATTAATAATCCTTTAGAACCGGACTACTGGAGGTTTTCACCTTTAGCAGCCGCCTTTCCCGTAGAACTTTTATATGTTCGCGGGTACTTTGATGAACCCCAGGACATATCTCTATCGTGGTAGAAGCTTATTGGGAAAACCGCGGCACAGGGTAGAGAAACTGGAAGACTGAAGGCGGAAGCCAGTGACAGGACTAGGTTGCGGGTTCGTAGTCAGCAGGAGGATTAGGGTACAGGCCGTAGATCGGGGCTGACTGCGAACAAAATGGTCCAGTATTCAAGCAAAGGTCAGGGTCACAAGCGAAATCCAAAATCCAGGCAAAAGGTCAGGGCAACAGGCAATCAGGCAAGGTCCAAAAAGTTCAGGCAAGGTCACAACAGGAGATCAATCAGAATGTCAGAAGACAACGCAGGTCAGCAACAACACAGACTGTGAACGCTATAACCTGCAGGGAGACTAATCCCTCCCTGCCTTAAATACATGGAGGAGCCAATCAGAATTGAGGAGCACAACAGGGAGAAAATCAGTCCAAGAGGCTAATAATTAATTAAACTCTTAGCGAACGCGCCCGGCTGCCCCTCCTGCCCCTCCTGCCGGTACGTGGCGATAAAACAACTGAGCGTCCCGACCGTTGCCCTAGCAATGACCAGGGTGAAAACCGTAAGTGATGTCCCAGTCGTTATGGAGACGGCTGGGATGTAGTGGATGGGCACAGCGAGATAGAGGCACTGCCATGGCTCATAACAAACACTAAACCATTTCAATGCACAGTTGTTTACAATATCTATGTTACACTCCCAGGGAATTTATATGTGGCTGGTGTTAATACTCTTATAGCAAAACTTTATCTTTGTGTTCTTTTTCAAAGTTTGAAAAAGTTTGGACAGCGTTGGCTTTTATGCTTTTTGACATAAGTGCTGTGGATCCTGTTTCCATACCTCTCTGCTCAGTCTTTTACCGGTTTCTTTTTTTAGTGGCGCTTTACAGTGCGACCTAGAATTCTGCTTCTCTCTTTATCTTCTGGTTGAATGGTTCCCACTGACATTCGCTCTGTGATCACGCCGGAGCATTTGATGTTCCAAGCAGCTCAGCTGATGGTGGTAAAAGTTTCAAAGTGTCACTTCTTTTTTTTTTTTTAACAGCATTTCAAATCTATCTCTTTTCTTCCCCTCTCGTGTTTAAAGAAGTTCCAGGGACGATTTATACTCCCGTAAATTGAGCGTGAAAAGTCATCCCACAAAACCTATCAATCTGAGGACGTCTTCTTCTTCCTTCTTTAATTAGGGACGCCCTGCTGAAAAATGTACCCATCGCCCGCTGAAAAATGGCGTGTTTTCCAATCCTTGGCATAAATTTGCAGCTATCGGAGTGCCAAAGTCATGTCAGAATTTGTCAGTTTTATGACAAATGCTCCCGAAGGCATCGTTATATCTATTACAGCACCGCAGAGCGTTGGGCAGTGCGAGGAAGACAAAGCAGATGTGTCTTTATCAGCTTTAACCAAGCTCCAGTTAATAAAAAAGTGTTGGTTTCTGAAAATAAGGGCCATGGTTTGATCTCCTAGCTCTACATACGTGTTTGCAGCTTATTCTATAAATCATCTGTCTAACTCTTCAAGAGTCTTAAAACCAGAGAGCCGCAGGGCATGAGACGCTAAGTATGCAGATGTTCTGTTGGTGTGCTATGATGTTTATTTCACAGATAAAGCAAGACGGAAAAGGTGAAGCTTAAAACGTCTGTCTGTAGTCTCTTCTTGTGACGCGCACTTATTTTTTTCTGTTTGGTATAAATGCATTTACTGCAAAACTGAATATTGTTTGTTTTCTTTTTGGGATGTGCTGCGTCTGGCCGGAAACAGTGAGTCGTTAGATTTGTTTTGCCTAAGGTAATAAATTCTTGTGCTCATCTGATGTGTCTACTTATAAGTGTGTACTCAAAAAAAACAAGTCTAAAGTCATTTGCAGAATCACTGAATCTGGAAGGGCTTTGTAGAGGAATGTGCCGATATAATGCAAACTGAATACGCCAAGCGCTACTTGGATATATTTAAAATATAACGTACCACAATTCAGTGGGAGGTGCCGCCGGACGTCACCGCAATGTCCGTCTGCGCACGTTGACGTTTTTTATGGTTCGGAATCTTCACTCGTTTTTGTTTTTTCTGTATGCCTCTTTGGGGAGCAAGGAAAGGTGAGCGAGGATTTCTTGCTGGACATAGACTCCATGTATCTTCATGGACTGTTACGGAGATACTCCGCTCCCTCCTTCCACATACTGACTATGCCGACTTCATACAACATGCGCTCAAAAAGAAGCCCACGCAAACACTAGGGGAACACCCAAGCTCCGCACAGATACAGTCCTGGGGCTAGATTTACTGAAGGGCGGTTTGCTCAAACCGCTGCTTTCCAGCGGTTTTGAATCCGCCAGATTTACTAAACCCCAAACTGCCGTCAAAACAGCCAGAAATGACATTTATCAAAACCAGCACTTTACAAACCACCATCCCGATTTTAACAATGATGAACATACAAATAGCGAATATACTAAGTTGGGGTTTTCAAAGCCGCCGCAAAACAGCCATCCAAACGGCCAAAATAAAAGAGGTGGTTGTGAATTGCGAGATTGCGCAAACTGCTGCTGTTTGTGCTATTTTGCCATTGAGAATATAAGAGAAAGCACCTTTGACATTTTAATTATTTGGAAAATCATTCTCTATTGATATTGATTAGGGAGCAAAATGAATTTAATAACTTAGGAGGGAATAATTTTTTTTTATATATTTTTTTTTTTTTTAAGGAGGCACTTGTATAGTTTTGATGGCGGTTTCATCCAAGCCGCCGTCGGTTTAGACAGAACTGCCGGCGGTTTAGTTTTTTCAATCCGCCGTACATCGCCATTCATTTGAAATTAAAGCCTCAAACTGCCCTATAGTAAATGCAGCGGTTTGGACCACTAAACCGCCGGCGATAGGTGGCGGCTTCAAACCGCCACCAAACTCGATTCTTAGTAAATCTAGCCACTGGTCTTTATGAAGCTCATGACCCCAGTGCGGTGAGTCAGCAATGTTAACCACTGTGCTGCCGTACTGACCCAGATATATAGCTGCCTGCTATAACTCTTTGTAGACCTTGAAGCCTTTAATGATTATTGGGTGATTATAACAACAGTCGGATGCTCTGCCACACGGAGATTTGTGCCTCCTTTATTAATTGGAAAATCTAAATGAATTGGATTGTACCGAATCAGCAGCCGAAGTGCCCATCACTAAAACCGGGTGTGAAGTTTGCCATCTCCTGAAAGAACAAACGATCGATCACACAGAATTGTTTATACAGAAGACGGCTAAATTAATGTTGACACAGCTCCCTGTTTATTTTGCTGTTCTTGAAACTGTAAATCTCATTTGCTTATTGAAGACTGAATAAAGCCGTCTAGCGACGTGGAAGATTTTTTTAAATTTTTTTTTACATTTGTGCTGCGCGTGTATCTCTCCAAATACTATTTGTTAGTCACCTTTAGTGTCTCATTCATATTCCATCTCCACGATGATTGGTGTATCAGTCACAGATCACTGGGAGAGATGTTACTGCAAGTTTTGCTAAGACGCACTGCACCATTTTAGCTGTTTATCCCAATTACACCAGCAACGATTGCACTTTGTATTTGGAAAAAACACCAAAAAAAACCCACAAAATTTACTGAAACAATATTTTGCTGTCTCACTTTAATAAAGTGCAACATTCTGTAAAGGGCAAGTCTGCTTCTTTACCTAAATTTGAAAGGGTCTGTTGTGTTAGTAGAAGGTGAACCCTCCACAATTTATTTAATTGATGGATATAAACTACCTGCGCCAGGGATTTCAAAAGCAGTAAAGTTGATATGATGACTTTTTGGTGCGGACAAGACCTATGCTGATGAACATCATTCTCCTTCCCATTGAGGACCGAAAGATCTTCAGATTATCCATTAGCATTCAACGCTTGTGTTTGTGTCATAGTTGCCTCCTTTTGTGACCTTCCCTCGCACATAGGCAGTGGGGCCATAATGACACAATTGTCAGTGAAACGCGTCAGTCGAAGTGGGCAGGAAGCCGCAGGTTGATCTGCTCTCCACCTCCATGAATTCGTGAGCCTCCTGGATTTTCTGGGAGGGTAGTTTAGTATGAAGTGTGTGTGTGTAAGAGTCTCTGGAACTTGTCGGACTGACTGCGTCTCGGTACTGCAGATCACAGAGTCCCTGATGAAAGCTACTATGAGCCATTTATTTGTGGCACAGAAGTCAGCTGCTCGCGATCAACTCGTTTTAAAGTAGTGCATTGTATTTCAAGTGTTTATTATCTAGATATAGGATGCGCTTTATATATTGATGCACTTTGTAACATGTGGAGGGTGCGTTTCTTGGTCACAGCTGTGGCTTGGCGGATATTTATAAAGCTCCTTTGTGAATAATTTCATTTGCAATAATAACAATGCTTTTTAGCCATAGATATGAAGGCTGAGGTGTTTTATTAGTGGAACCAACAGCGACACAACCGATATGTGATAGAGAAACCGGTGTTAATACTGACAGTGAGAAGTGCTGTACTGATTGCTGCACACATTTCTGGGTGCTGTGAATCGGTAGGATCACCCCCAGTATCTATTGCTGCACAGACTCTACTAATTTAGCAACTAGTAATTCCTATCTTATATCATTAATAGTCATTTCCACTGGCATCAGATAGTCACTAGTTTTCTTGTTTGTACTCATCACCACTGCTAGGGTCATTTAAATTCAGTGTCCACTTTTAGGGATTGGGGTATGGTTAATTGCGCTCTAACGGCAAGCATATGTTGTGATGGACGTGTGCAAGACTCATTTGAGCAGACCTTGTGAAGATGTTATGTTTACACTGATTGTACTATCCGTAGTAGAGTATATCGGTGGCTTAGTGGTTAGCACTTCTGCCTCACAGCACTGGCGTCATGAGTTTGATTTCTGACCATGGCCTTATCTGTGAAGAGTTTGTATGGTCTCTGGTTTCCTCCAACACTCTAAATACATACTGGTAGGTTAATTGGTTGCTATCAAAAATTGACTCTAGTTTGTGTGTGTGTGTGTGTGTGTGTGTGTGTGTGTGTGTGTGTGTGTGTGTATGGTAGGTAATTTAGACTGTAAGTTCCAATGGGACAGGGACTGATGTGAGGGAGTTCTCTGTACAGTGCTGTGGCATTAGTGGCACTATAGAAATAGATGATGATAACATTAACACGTGAAATAAGATAGACAGGAGGTAGCATACGGGTCTAATGTAACATGTAAAAATCCACAAAGATCAAATTAATCAGATTTTTCTTTCTTTTTAAAACACACACTTTTCTGTCCATTAGCGCGCTTCAATTCTTTCCCTGTGTTTTCTCTACACGTTCTTACTTGTTAACTCTTCTATAGCTATGTGTGCTTGGAAGGTATGTGTTTGTATAATATAGGTATGCTTTTGAACCACTATGAAAATATATTAATATTATGTGGGATTTTGCAAAAGGTTTGCCCTCGTTCAGGAAATGGCCTGGTTTGTGTGCTATTCCTTTGTAAAAACAATAAAAATTAAAAATCACCCCTCAGAAAAGCCTGGTATAGACACAGACGGCAACAGGAAATGAATGGCGGTACTCCAAGTAACCTTTTAGCGTTTGTTCCATAACTGTGAGTAGGTGTTTTGTCTTTAAATGTACTGTTTGGAATAATGTATGAAAGTACAGTTCCATATGTTTTCCATGCTATGTCTTTCTCGATTTCCCCCAGTAAAGATCACACAAGAGCACTGTTACACGCTCAATCACCCCACTCAAGCGGAGGGAAGAACACAAACTAGCACGACCTCTAAATTAATCTCATCTCTCATTTCACTTATGAGAGGTCAAGTGCCACCGGTTTTATACATAATTGAAACGTTATCACTGGGTTTATTTGTGTGTTTGTTTTCTCTGCATCTTGTATTTATAAATATAGAATGAGTGTTTCAGCTGAGCACATTGCTGCACAGGCTGAGCGTGAAGGACGAGAATCTTTTTCAGTAATATTTATTGTATTCTAATAGGTGAAGTGTAACGCATGGGTGCACTGCAGTGACAAAACATTCCAAAATACCCACAGGTGTGTGCGGACGTATAGTGTGTAGCATTGACATTTACCAATCTGCATATACAAACGGAACGAGGTTTACAGGGAGGAATGGCGCAGTCTGAAGTGAATAGGGTGCGCTGGATTTGCGCAGCGCTATTGCTGCAGACTCCTTGATATGTTTACATTTACGGAAAAATGTGTGGAAATATGGCTTCTCCTGTACTTGTATGTATTGCGTAGTACTGCGCACTTTTCTGGAGACCACATTGTCCGCTCGTGGCTGTGAGGTGTAATATATATAGTGCCGCATTTATATATAAAAAAAATAGCAGCTAATATAATGTCGCAGTGGCGGAACTACCGTTGGTGCGGAAGGCACCGTGCATCGGGGCCTATAGAAATAATGGGATCCATGCTTGGCAGACGCAGAGGGCCCCCTCCCCCCTTGCATCGGGGCTTACAGCTCACTAGTTCCAAATCTGCAATGTCATAAACACAAAGCTTATGTTGGCTCCTTCCAGAGTTTTTCATTTTAATGTCTGTTGTCCTATTTACATATGTCTTATGCTTTTTATATGTCCCATAATAAAAAATAATCTGTGTTGACTTATTGTAGGCACTTTTCTCGTTCCATTCCCTTGGCCCTGTTCACAGGTAAGGGCTTGATGTAATAGCACAGACCAGTGGCGATTCCTAGGGACCCATGGTTCCAGCCACATTAACCTTTCGGATGTGCAAAGCCAGATTAAAGGCAGGGGGAGTGGACACGCAGTAGCAGATTTTACCATTGCTTAATACAGCAACGCAAAAAACCCCGGAGCAGGTAGAGGAGTGGAAGTCTTAATAGCCACCTGGTGAGAACTTCACCTGCGCTGTTATATACCAAAGCCTAAGTAACCTGCGGCTACCCAGCTGTTGTGGAACTACAAGTCACAGTATGCTACTTCTGGCTGTCCAGGCATTCTGGGATGTTTAGTTATTCAGCCCCATATTACACAGTCTTTGATGTATAGTACTGTCATATACTGGCTTTACTTCACCTTTGAAAAAAAATATTTATATATAATATAAAATGTGTGTTTATCAGCATTGATATTAAATGTTTTTATAATGGTACTTTTTTAATTAATTATTTTATACATCTTCAAGTTAACTTGAACATTAATAAATGTCTGCCACGGTGTCTATACGGCAATGGTGATGAATCTTTCCAATGAATAACAGACTTGTAAGTGATAAAAAGAAGACTGATCGCTGTAACCCTTTTCACCTCCGGGGCAGGGAGTTGTTTCAACACATTTAAGACTACCTCCATATTGACTGTACATAAAGTTACCAGTTATAATATCCCCCCTGCTTATTACGCTAGTGCTTTTCCCTTTAACAAGAACTAACAGGGTCTCCGGAGTCCATTTTCCCCCCATTACTGGACCAGGCAATTAAGAGTAACAACACTTAAATCATTGCTGAGAACAGATGGGAACGGACTCCTTTGAATCATTTCATCGGCCTTTGTGCCTCTCAGCGGCTCGGCTCCTCCTGAAAACCGCGGCATAACGCTCTAAGACAATGACGTCCGGCTCTACTTTTTTTTGATACTTCAAAACGTCTTGGTCACGGAGAGTGACACATAGCGACCTGTTGTGCAGAGACTAAGTGTACGGTACTCGCGTCTTAAAGAACAAAGCTTCTTTTATAAGATGTCACCAGGCGTGCCGCTTGCTGCAGTCACAAAGTTTTCTATTGTGAAAATCGGGCCAGACTTGCAGTTCCATGAAAGTGGCTTTTTATTTTTTTTATTGTTTGCAAAATACCCGCAGAGTTAAATCTACTATTCTACTTTCAATGGGAGGTCATTATGAACTGCTGTTATTTTGATAACCCTCACTACATATATTCTCTTCTTGGATCTTATTCTTATAAAACCTAAATTATTGAGCACTTCCTCTTTTCGAAAACGTGCTCTTAATAAAAAAGATGCATCTTACAATAACAAACAATCCCTTTTCCCCTTCGCTCTGTATCCTTCTTGTTGTATAAATGCGCTGTCCTGCATTGCTGTCATTCTTTTATCATGTTTATGCTCATAGAGCATTTCACTGGCAAGCTGTTTTTCTCTTATAGATGTACATAGCATGTAGTCTGTACCTTGAAATTAATGTGTCAATACACTTTTTCCTTCCCCCAGTACATATGTAATCTGAGGACTCTCTCCTTCCCCCAGTACAGCATTAAAAAGGTGTCTCTCTTGTTCCCCCAGTACAGATATTATCTGGAGACTCTCTCTGTAAGGATCATACGTCCTGGTGGTGAAATCACCTATACAGATTGTTGCAACCCAATCGCAGGTTATTCAGTAGACGGCAATAGAGATTGGTAGATATACAGTCATGTACATTTACTGCACTCACTAACACCTGATCTCTAGTGACCTACTATGAGGTCTTTATGCCACAAAACTACTTCCTGTACTTAATACACCCGATGGACTCTCTGCCATAGTAATTTAAGCCAAGTTCCAAGCTTTATCTTTCACGATAACTGACAGCATTACAAGTGTATTGTCGGGAGCCTTTGTGTGTTTGGTGAGCTGCAGCTTTTAAGCACAAATGGCTACCTGCAGGTAATAACAGTGGAACCCAAAAACAAACATAAGGGGTTGAAAGAACCTGTACTGATTCTTACAGATCCCTTCACCATTGGAGTGATTGGGGGGGGGGGGGGCAGACATTCCCGAATGACTTCAGCATCTTACAGGAACAATTGCTCTCACATCCACAGGCCAAATAAAATGAGGCATTTTCTAGAAGAGTATAGACGCTTAACGTTAATACTTCCTAATGTATCATTTCTAATCCCTATGTAAAACTGGTATATGTTTTGTGTATGTGTTTGTTTGTGCTCGTGTTTTTTTTTTTTTTTCTTTCTTCCTTCTATTGGCAAAGGAACAATAAGTAATTCACTCATTATGTGTCTGACATGCTGGCTGGATGAATTTTCTTCTGCCTTTCTCAGTCCTCCCGCTGAGATTTGGGGTCAAGGGTCCCGGGGTAGTTTGTGGAGCCGAAACATTCTATAGATACCCTGCGGCGGAGATCAGCTCTTCCCCTTTGGTAACGGTGAACACGGTATATCATTAGCCCCACAATGTCACTTCCCCCCTGGGGCCATTTTTTGCTTTTGCAAGCGTGACGGATTTCATTTGTACATGTTGCATGTTTTGTTGTTTGTTTGTTTTGGTTTTTTTACCATTCGTCTTAATGGTCTGGGTTTGCCCAAAATACTGCTTATTTTTATTGTGAAGTGCCGATTTGGAAAAGCATTGTGGTGCGCTAGTCTGCAAACTCTTCTCTTCCCTTTTATATCAGTCTGTATGTGTTATTCAATGTAAACTATTCATGTAAAGTGCTGCAGAGACTGCCCGAGCTATGTCAATAAAAGATGACGGTGTTTGTTAAAGAGCTGGTTTATATCCAGCCATGCTGCTTCGCCTGGAGTAAATACTTTAGAGCTTAGTATAATGTAAGTGTAATATTCAGGGAAGGGCTGGCCAGTTTTAGACTGGGGGGAGGGGGGGAAGACTTGTCTCAGCAGCCTATTAGGAACATTTTAAAGGAAAAAAATGCATGTGACCCAGCCCAGGCTAGCCCACTATGGGAGCGGCCCGAGGGGGTGGGTGTCCCCCAGCCCAGTCTGCCCCTGGTAATATACGTGTATGATTGATCCTGTGGAGCAGTGTATTTATGTAGACTCTAACTCTACAGTCATGGATTATTAAACCAGTGACTTAGGTATTGTATGCCTATCGGGGAACCCCCAGAAAAGATTCCGGATTACAGGTTGCGTAGCTCACGTCCGAGCCACAGTGCTGCTCACTGCAGACTGTTTTCTTTCCAATATATAAACCCCCCTTTTTATAGCCTTTTATTCACTTGACACCAAGCATATTATATGCACAAAAGTACATTAAAATGTATCAATTCCATTTTATGTCACCCTCTGTATAATGCTACTCTCGCTATAACACTAGTTCTTGGCTGTGTTGTCAGTTGGCGTTATATACAGGGAGCTCTGTATATCATTGCAAGATCCAGTGGACGTGTGCAGCTTACATCTAGACGCTTCCTATACGTCAAAATGCTTTATGTCTGAACTGCTTGTGACGTAAATAACACAACCTAATGTTGGGAGTAAGAAGCAAATATTCCTACGCACATTGATATAAATATATAAAACAGGTTCTCTGGTTTTGTGACTATATCATTGAATATGCTCTAAAGAGGCGAGAGACTTGCTGCCAACCGTGCACCATTATGGATAGTTAGTCTGAGGCTGGTTCAACACAACCAGATGCGACCTCTCATTGCATAATGCCTCTCATAATTACCTTTATCACACATCTACCTCTAATTCTGGCAACGTGCTTTGCAATATATCAGACAGTTGTTAAACTTTGGACACTTAATTATTACATTTTTGCCCTGCACCAGAGAAACTTTTGCACTTGGGTAGTTACATCCCCTGCTCGTAGCTGCCCACCTTCCGACTTGTGCATCTACACAGAAATGCCACCTCTAGGCCCAGCAGTGCATGTGATGCCCATAAAGGCAACAAGTGAGTTTTTTTAAATGGTAAAAGTTTGACTTTCAGAATGTTGTGTAACATAAATTGCTTTTCACTCTAATGTCCATTTACCCACTATAATATGTACGACATCTTAATGCCATGGACCATTTATCTTGCTAGATGTGGTGACCACATTAGGTGGTTCTTACCTTTGAAAACACTTTTATTGTTTTGTACCTTGTATGGCTAAAGAAGAACATATTAAATATGTTGCTTATCAGAAAAGGCATTTTTGTCATCTCTATACTGCATTTTACACCCAAATTACTTGTGTGCACATTTTCTCATGTCTAACCACCTACTGCACTCTCTTCAATCTGTCGTTATACATTCTGCGGACTGCCAAATGGCCGAATCTCCTGTTTAAAGAAGTAGCTGGAGCTTAATTGTACTTTGTGAGCTTGGCATTCGATTGTAAGCTCATTTGGATATGACCACTCTTTCGGGACCCCATTGTATGAAATCTATCTGTAACATCATCCCCCTGGTGTACAACGCTGCACAAAATGTTGGTGATTGTAAATAGCTAATAATTAGGGGGGGATCGATTTTGCCTTACGAGGTTGCTGTTGAGTCATTTCTGAGCTTTTTTTTCCCCATATCCCTCTCATCCCTAAAGCCTTTTATCTCTAGACCATTGTGGCTGTGATGATAGAGCTTTAGAAATAAAAAAAAATAGCATTTAACCTGCACGGTCATGTATCCATCCCCCCACCAGTGACAACTGCCTGATTTGGTCAATCTCCTAAACACGTGAGGTGAGGGAGCCAGATTAAAGTGATGTATTTGATGAAAGAACATTCTTGTTTTTGATAGACTGTGGATCTTCGGCTCTGGAGCCTGTGGGCTGATGCTGTGAGGTTAAAGACGTTCTTCTTGAACAGCCAAGATGGTTTAACTGTACACTCTTCATGTATGGGTTGCAGGCTAAAATCTCTGTGTGTGCTGGCAGTTTAAATTGCTCTGCACCAGGTAACTGAGACTCGGGAGGGGACGAATCAAACTGTAAGAGCAAATAGAACCCACGGTTAGAATGAGACAGCGTTGGGGAGTTTGCACTGCGGTCGTACTCCTTTTACTGGTTGTGAAATTCTGCATAACGACCTCTTAGACGGTTACAGCTAACTATTGGTGGCCTTAAATAGGAGATAATCATGTTAAAACTATGCTCAAAAAAATTGCCCTATCTGCACATACCCGAAATAGAATTGTTAGATGATGGGTGATATACTAGCAAATTTCTTTTTAGAAATAGAGCTTTTAGGGGGGTATTCAATTGTTAGTGAGTTGTTGTTTTTCCCCGCTGCGTAACAAAACAAAAAATCTCCTGCGGGTTTTTGACAGCAATAGCGACCGTTTTGAGTTAGCGCAGCGGGAAAACTCGTGCAATTCAATTGGAAAAGAGGGAACGCTGCCCCTGCGCCTTAAAAATTGTGTTTGCGAGATTTTAGGGGAGTTTTAACGCGGTCATGAATAACACAAACAAAAAAAAGGTTTTGCAGACATTTCCAGACATTAGATTGCATTACACATTGATAATATCTGCATTACATTACTTTCTTTAGCATATTTTTTAATTGAACAATTTTTTTTTACCATACAATCATCTATACCCTGTCAAAACACATTACTACATTCATATTTGTACCCAAACATACATAAATATAATTAATTAGTGATTTATTTATTTTTTCATTTTTTTTTATTTAATTATTTTTTCACAAGAAAATCAACTTACACAAGTTAGGTATTAGTGATAAACATAAGTTTAACTTTTTTTTCCACTTTATTACATGATTTCAAATAGTTACCAGAGGTTTTTTATTTTTAACACACCCCAGGGAGGTGCGAGATAAAACAGCATATTTTCCTGTTTTACCCGTTGCGTTAAAAAACAATTGAATAGCTTTTAACGCGGCTGCCTCTCGCACACCCTATACTTTCAATAGACCTCCTACTGGAGCGCGAGAGGACCGTTTCATGAAAAAAATGTAGCGTTAAAAATGGAATTGAATTGCGGGTAAAGTTAACCCGCTCGAAAATTATAAAAAAAAAACAGCGTTAAAATGACTTAACGCGGTCAAAAAAAGCAACTCGCTGACAATTGAATACCCCCCCTTAAAGTGTTTCTGTATGGGTGTACAGTTGCACCCATACAGGACTCCCTCACATCAGTCCCTGCCCCATTGGAGCTTACAATCTAAATCCCCTAACATACACACACACACAGACAGATTGACGTGTTTATGTCCTCGTTGCTCAGTGTCCCACAGTAATTATGGCGTGCTAGCCTCATCCAGTGTTTTCAGACACCAGGCAAGACTGTGAACACGTAGCTGGTAAGCCATTTCTTTCCTCATAGAGTTCACTATTCTGCAAGTCCCCCATTGATTATTACATGCTGCATATTAGTGATGAGAGAGACCGTTATCCAGGACAGAGTCCGGGTGGGGGAAAAGCAAGATATAATGGATGGATATTAATCTTTATTTATTGTGGAAGCTAATTAATAAAAGCCGGTTCAGTCATCATGTTTTGCTTTAGATAAATCAGCGACTCTCTGGTCATGCGAATCGGTCACCTGGTTCAGGTTACAGCTGTTTACTATTTACGTGAGATGTTTGAACAAACTATTCATATGTGTCTCTCTACAGAGATGTTTGTAAAGTCCTTTGTTACAAATTCCTCTACAGCTGAAACATTTAGCAAAACAAAACAATATATGTGGCGCTCTAGCTCAAATGATCTGCTTCATTTAGTAATAGTGTTGTAATACTGGTCATGTTCAGTACATAGAGCTCTGACTCTTTGCATTATTTAAAGGCGAACTAAATGTTCCGGGGAGAGTGGGAGGCTTTATATGGGAGTTGAAGAACAGTGAAGCTGGAGGTTGGCAGTTTGAGCCCCCAGGCAATTTTTTTCTAGAATCTTTTTTTATAGTTTGTAGGCCTTATTCACCCAAAAATTGCTCTTGATAGTTAGGTAGATTTATGCAGCTGATGTAAAATGAAGTAACAGACATAGACACAAGTAGAGCATTTGGCCAATTCTTTAAAAATAAAATGGACCGATGAAGAATTTACCATACAATGTCTTTAAAAAAAAGTATATAACAGGCAGAGGAATATTGTTCGTTCTTTCTTTCTGTATGTGCATGTGAAGATCCAAATCATGTTTAAGCTCTGGCTTTGGAGCCTCTGCTAGCAGAACTTTAAAGCACATTTATTGTGGTTTAGCCGCTGTATTTCATAATCAACATTTATTTATACAGCACCACCAAATGGAATATTATCTCACCTTCTTTTATTATCAGACTATCCAGCAGTAGGAACAAGCCCAAGTGAGGTGCATTGCATGCTCTTGGATCAGAAACCAAAGTTTTACGAGCTTGCCTGGTTACCTCGTCATTTTTTTTGCCATGTACTAGTAACTTTTGCCTGTGAGTAGTTTCACCCCCAGACCTACCCACCCTTAAGCCTGTGCATATACACAAAAATGCTGTCTCTAGGTCCACACTTCCAAAGTCGGTGGTCCATTACCCATTCATTATCGGGCAACTTGTGCAGTTCCTTAGATACTCTTTATTCTAAGCAGTAGAATTTTGCAGGACGCTGCAGGGTTAAACGCATTTCTATCGATGCAAACCCTCTTACACCTACAGTATATTGTATTAGGGTTTATATCCCTCTGCTTAGAAACCTGTTGTATTTTTGACTCACTGCTGTGTTTGTCCATTGGAGAAAACTTAACCGATAGCGATATTGTGAGGTAGCGACAGAGATCTTCCCGGCTGGTCGTCATGGTAATTCTAGAAACATATCTCTGTCAAGGTTTAAGAGCGCCATTGAGTGCTGTGCAACGATGAATATCAAGAGGCTTTGTGTAACTTCGGCCACTGATTCTGTATGTACCGGATATGGAGTAAAGTTTCTCAATGACCAATTCTGAGAGATGACTTTTTTCCCTGCAGTAATTAGCAATCAAGTGAAAATGTTATGACTCTGAAAGACTAATCTCTTCTGCACCTCTTGTCTTTTACAGAACCTGCTGTTCAGTCACGGATAATTCCCTTTATCGCAATGCAAGGAGAGGAACCAAGCCGATTATTTTTTCTCTCCGAAAAATGGACTACGGAGGAAATGAAGAGTTAAGAAAATTTAGAATAATAGTAAAGTTGGTAATTTATAAACCTCTATCGAAATTTAAAGTGTACTTGTTGCCTGCACGCGGTGGCTGCGGCCATTTTGAAAGCTAAGCCTCCCCTTAGCCTATCAGTTCACTAGGAACGCGTGACGTCGCTGAATCGTGAGGCGTTGCGTTCCTGATTCATGGATGTTGGTTTAACCCACAAAATGGCTGCCTCCGCTGTGACTTGGCAACGGGTCCACTTAAACATATCCAGATTTGGATCATGTCTCCTGCCATTTAGTTTTAGAATCTACATGTAGTCTATGTCTGTATGTGTTGTATCCCAAAAGTTCCAAACCTTTTTTCTCAAAACCAGCACGTTGTCAAAATCACGTTTCCACAAATCAGCCAATCACAGAGCTGTTTATTAATCTGCCCATTCCCGCTGCTTTCTCTTATATATGTAATTGCAGTGAGGCTCACAAATACTCTGTTTAAAGGATTTGGTGATCAGCTAAAACCTTAAGCTATGAATTTAATTGAATCCTTGAAGCTGAAAATGTGTTTTGCTGTTCTAATTTTCCTTTTTACATTTTCCACGGCGTTCAGTGTAATTAAAATATATATACAGTCCAGTATGGAACCAGATAGACTGAATGCAATATACGGGTTACAAGGTGTTTGTCCTGGCCCACAAGAGGGACCATCTAGTCCAAGATATCCGTGTTTCGATGTACAGTCTGTATTTGTTAGTCATGTTTTTTTTTTTACTGAATATAAGATGGAAAGTTTGCAAGAATAACGAAAATTATTCATATTTTGATTTATTTATTTTTAAAGTCTTGATAGATATTTGGAGATAAAACTCGGACAGTTGACAAAGGGACGTGCGCACTGCAAGTAGCTAGAATTCAGGATAGACATAATTTTGTATGGCATTCTTATTTAATGTTAAGAATTTAGTATTATCTCCAGCCCTGGTCACTAGCAGCAAGTTCTGAGTCTCTCTGATTTGTCCTAATGGTTCCCTGACATGCTCTGTGCTGTACTGTGATCTATGACGATTGCTGGTAAGTGGCCTAGTACATGTCGTTAATGCTGATTAATCCTGAGCAGAGTTTATTTGTGTTCCTCACAACTAATTCATCGTTCTAGGTTTCATTCATGCCCCAGCGTGACTTCTTTCTCTAACTTTACCGACTTGGAATATCCGTCCATATTTATTCTCTGTTGCAAAACGGGACAATAAAATATATGAAATGATTCCGGCTCTTTGTTTCAGGGCTTTTGTACTTTGTTGATTGCCAATTTAGCCTTTTCTCTCCATGCTTTGTTGACTGTTCCGCTCTAATGCCCGTGGAACGTTCTACAAATTAGAATAGGGGGATGGGGGAGGGGGGAGGTGAGACTAGCTGAAGAACAACAATGGCACCTGAACCGAAGCTTTGGGCAATGGAAGGAACTGCACAATGTCTTTCATCATCATCATCATCATCATCATTTATTTATATAGCGCCACTAATTCCGCAGCGCTGTACAGAGAACTCATTCACATCAGTCCCTGCCCCATTGGAGCTTACAGTCTAAATTCCCTAATATATACACACACTCACACAAAGACAGACAGAGAGGGAGACAGACAGAGACTAGGGTCAATTTTTGATTGCAGCCAATTAACCTACCAGTATGTTTTTGGAGTGTGGGAGGAAACCGGAGCACCCGGAGGAAACCCACGCAAACACAGGGAGAACATACAAACTCCACACAGATAAGGCCATGGTTGGGAATCGAACTCATGACCCCAGTGCTGTGAGGCAGACGTGCTAACCACTAGGCCACTGTGCTGCCCCGAAAACGTTAACTAGGCGCATTGTGAGTTGCCGTTTTTGCACGGACCAATAAAATTTTACGTGATTATACAGCTTTATTTCTTTTAAATAAAACAGTAGATTGTGCCTCACTAATCTCAAGGAGGTGTCAGACGAGCATTTCTGAACTGAGAAGAATGCAGCTTTCTGCTAACTGACAAGCAGTAACCCGCAGGCACCGCGGTTCCTGTGCATGCTACATGCACACGTATGTGTGACAGAAACAGCGGTGTGTCTGACACTTACAAAGCCAGCTGTTCACTCGATCCCTGTTTTTTTACAGTTTAGATAATTGAATATGACAAAAAATTCAGGTATAAATGGCCTTAAAATCTAATGCAAGCTATTGTCACACCTGCAGATTTATTTACTTTTTGATACATTTTTACATAACATGCCAAAGTGAAATATTGAGAGAGAAGCAAATTCATGAACAAATGTAAAAAAAAAATATAGGAAAAAAAAGTCAAATCTTGGCTGAATCTTTACTTTTTTTGTGTGGAAATTATAGTAACTTTATTATACTACTGCATAATTGTAATTTCTTTTAAGACATTTCTCCAATAACATCTAAATTCTCGTCACCGCCTCCTGTCTGCTATTGTCTGGAATCACCTGCCAACTTGATTCCTTTTCACTGTGATAACTCTCTGCTTTTCCCACTTGATTTCCAACTACAGTAGCCTGGTCTGGATTAATTAACTGGTGGTAGGCAGTGCATTGTTTTATAGTGGTTGTCATTATCTGTGACCATTATCACTATGAAAAGGAATCCCTTCATCAGGTATGTTACTAATACATGAATTCACGTTGATTGATTTGTCACCTCTGGTAATAATGAATTTCCTTATTGAAGATGATCAGGTGACCTGTCTTGCATTTGCAGTAGTGCTGTGCATTTATCACTGTGTAACCATGTATATGTTATGTGTAATGGCTTATATGGATAACTTATATCTGTTCTGTCTTACATAGGTTTAAACAGAGCTTGCTCTGGGCCTTTCGGTTACATGTAGTACTTCTGTCTGGCTATAACTCCTTCTACATCAATATTGTGTTTTCATATGTTCTAAACTATACAATCTCCGATCACTGATAGATTTCAGTGCATGTTCATAGACTGGTGTGGTCATTTCATTTGCGTTTCCTGGTGCTGTCCAACATCTCTGTAGACAGTGATAGCCCACAGTCCTGTCTGAGTTTGGAATGACTGCATGTTTTATCAGTTGTCTGTGAAACCTCTCCGGAACGGTTGACAAATTCTGGCGGGACAGTCCAGAATTGCAGACCTAGAATGTGGTGGATCTTATGCAGAAATGGGCGGACTTTCACTTAAAAGTGAGCGTTTGGGGGGTAATCTGGGTGGGGTTTGGGCAGATTGGGGGCGTGGCTTCTTGTGTCCCTAGTTTCCATGTCTCAGTGCTGAGATGTATGCTTCTGGAAGCTTAGCCTGCTTCTAGAGTGTGGTTTCCCAATAACCTGGGAGACTCCAGGACATTCCAAGGGGGGAATTCAGTTGGCCGCGTTACTGTAAAAGTAACGTGGCCTGCTCGCTATTACCGACGGTGCAGTAATAGTGCGCGTAACTACCGTTAATACAGTAATCTTTAATGCTGATTGTTGCTCGCAGCTCAGGGACCTGTGAGCAGATATCAGGGTTAAAATTACTGTATTAACGGTAATAGATTTAGCGCTGCGTTACCCGCGGCAGAATTGAATTCCCCCCTAAGTATTCAGGTAAGTGTGTAGTAACTATTACGGCCTACGCATAACTTAGTATCTATGATATTTTTTTCATATGTGATAAAACGGATGAAAGAAATGTCTATCTTGTGGTCTAAGTATCCCATACCTTAAGTTGTCACTGGTTCCTAGGCTGCAGACCAAAAATGGCCGCATCCACTGAGAGTAGATAAACCATATAGTTTCAAACAGATTCCGTTCATATCGTTTATGTATATTAATTAATATACATTTTGTGAAGATGCATCGCTCTAAAAATAAATACTGTGCACTGTACAGTTGTCATTAATATGCGGTGTGTAAAATTGGCTAAATGCAAAGTGACGTCCGTCATTGCAGAATCTCACGTTGTGTGTGTATTGGAACCGAGCTACTGTCGGTGAGGAAAGTCTGGCTTATGGAAGACTGCACTATGATTGGACTGTTAGTGTTATGTGATGTAAGACAGAGAAGCATCACCCTTCTAAGCAGCGCCTGCGTCCTCTAAAGGCTAAACTCTCATGTGTTGTGAAACTACAAGTCCCAGCATACCTTATGAGCTACCAGCTGGCAAAGCATACTGGGGACTGTAGTCATAGGTGATCCAAGCCTGCTGTAAAGCATAAACCAGACAGCATTTTTAGTGAAGTATTACTTACAAGTGATACTAATATATGTATAAACTCCTATAAGTAATATCTGAGTAAGCAGTGAATCCCGATGTCATCGCTTATAATCTGAGGTTTCATCAGTTCAGTCTTTATTAGGAAATATTTATTCAATCAAATAATGCCCCCTACTCTTAATCGTTATATATATTGGAAGTCACAGGATGTCTGGGACCTATATAAAGTACTCGGCCTACAGCCTCATGTTCTTATATGGTAACAGAACTCCTGGGTGACTTCAAATATCCATATAATTTATAGCAGGGAGTGCATTATCCTGCAGAGGAGAAAACCTATGTGCGTAGCGGGCGGCAGCATTGCCTAAGGTCAAAAATTAATTACTACGTCCATCGTAAATAAAAACGCCGACCCAGACCGGGAAAGAGGAGCGTTACTCTTGGAATCTGCTTGTCGCTGGCAGCGATTTCCTCACACCCTGCCCCATAAACCAGCCCTGTTCCATATTCCCCGCAGCGTCGTGTAGCCTGCACTGCAGCATTAACCCTCGTTCTGCCTGCTGGGGTATATAGGTATTTGTAACAATGTATATGACTGCTGGGTAATTAGAGTGGTTCACATCCTGAGCTGCAGTGTCACCATTAATCTTCACCTCCCAATCGCAGCTACAAGCACCCACATGGGAAATAAGAATAGAGCTTCATTAAAGGAGGGACCGCTGGCCGGCCGGCCGGCTATTGATTTTGGTTAGTTTCCTCCTGTGCTGTCCTCATATAAGCCGTGCTGACTTCTTCCAGGGTAACCTGCAAAAGGAACTGATCCAAATCCGAGAGGGACCAGACCGTAAAGCGGCCTTATGCGGCACAGTGCGCTATTGTGTGGAACTCACCTTCATCTTCGTTATACGTTGTTTTACATCTAGACAACAAGAAACGTTAATGATTTCCTCTGACTGTAAAGAGTGCGTGGGTTTTGTTGTTTGTATTTCAAGCAAAATAAAAAAAATACCACAATATTTTTAACACGCAGGAATTCAATTCCCCCCCAATTAGCGCGGCGTTAAAGTTATTACCGTTATTATTATAATTTTAACCCGGCTTTCTGAGCTGCGAGCAAAAGCCGGCATTGAAACTAACTTGAAAACGGTAATTAAGCGCAATATTACGTAACACGGCCAATTAAATTCACCCCCTAAGTGCGGTATTTGTGGTTTGTGCTGCCCCCATCGTAAATTAGTGACTGCCCACATGTTCACGCCAGCATGCATATCCAGCAAATAGCCAGCCGATAACTGGCAGGGTATGCTGGGACTTGTAGTTTCACAACATCTGGAGGGCCACAGGTTCTATACAGGAGGGACCAATATTTACATAAAACCTTTTCTTTATTTCTCTCCTCCCCCCCTGAGCTGGGCTGCATTAGGTAAGTGCCGAGATTGTGTGTATGATAAATACATACATAACCCAGTTGTTCACAGGACGGGTTGTACATTTACTATAAAACATGTTCGCAGGCCAGATCTCATGTGACCCTACAATAAAGTGTCATACAATCGAGTCTGCGGTGTTGTCAGGAGAGGTGAAATTATTTCATTTATGTCACAACCACTTCCCCTCTGGGGGGTCAGCAGTTCGACAGTCCTAAAATGAAGACCCTTATTACACTGACTATTTGGGGCTTATTCCATCAATATGGTTTAGAACGAATATGGAATAAAAGTGACTTAAAACGTTTCTTTAGCTTTAAGTCATATTCTTTTAAAAATGTGCAGTGTATCCATAGTACTTCGATAGAGTTGTGATGTAGCTCTACGGACATATTGCAGTGGGCTCAATAAACAACCACAATAGAACTCCGTCTTTCCAATACAGGTAACAAGGAGGTCACTGAAAGGAGGGCCTCACTAATAGCTGATAATGCGAGGCAGGCTTGATTATGTAGAGGTTGTCTGTGCAAAAGTGGGCAACCCCTTTAAATTTTCTTCCAATATGAGGTGAGAACATGATAACGAGCAGTCTGCTGTCGAAGATCTTCTGAAGCAGCTGCAGTTCTCCCATTTGTACTTGCTATGGGACTAGTTGATAGTGTGTGCAGCCCATGGTATTTACAGAGAATTTGTGAGGGCTATCGACATTCTATTACGCGGGCCAATGGCAATCATTTACCCCTCCAGCTCCTGTCTATCTGCTGCCTCGTGCCCCCGAGCTGTGTATTTCCAAACTCCACTCTCAGACCGGTGACTTACTGCAAATGATCTCCAACCAGGAATCAATATCTTCCCAGGATCAGATCCCCACAGACCGCTTCGTCAATAGACCCTGAGATCAATGCAATTATTTTAAGAAGGCCCGTACACAATAAAGCCTGCTGAATTCTGCTCTCTTATTAATTTGTACCTGTGTGACCTGTTGTGACCGAGTAGAGGGACTGGCCTATACTATGCACATTTTGGTACAGAGTGAAAAACCTACGGTTGGAATAAACCAGACAGGCTGCATAATTTTGGGGGGGGTTGTGGGTACAAACCTGATAATAGATGTATAAATCACTAAACTGTGCCACAAATAAACTCCTGACACTGTGCAATGCTTGTGCAATGGAACCAATATTCTGTCAGCTTTCTATGTATACATACATAATAACAAATATACCTTTTCTAGAATTACTGCTGTGTATCCTATAATGTGGTGTGTATGTATATTATTTGTGTACATGACAATATAGATTGTATGCATGTTTTAAAACTAAAAATAAATATGACATCTTCCACTGTTCTACTCAACATTCTAGACTGGTGCGGTTGCGGTGTTGTGGATTGTTTACTGAACCAGAGAAGTGGTATTGTGCACTGCTCCATACTTATGGAATAGGAGCAAGTATGACCTAATTTACAAAGAGCACCGGAAACCATCTTTATTTTGCACCAGTGTGCACACGTCATGGTGCATGCTTACTCTACGCTTTTGATGCGTCTGGGGACTTATGTGCGATCATGGAGGCTCAACGAGGATCCCGTTAAAAGTTTAAATTGAGACACAAAGACCGTAAGCTCTGAGCTAGAGCAAAATTCATGTCCTTTTGCAGAGTGGGAATGGCGACCCCTTTTCAGTAATTGCGCTCCTCAAAAGGAAATCTCAGTTTCGCCAGACTAGGAGAATCACTGCGCCTACTTTCTATTTTGCAATAAATGCCCTCACTTAGCCCAAATCTCTCCTTGGCCTCTGTAAATTCTGCCCCTCAGCAAAGGCAGCAGTCTTGACCTGCAGACCAGAGCACTTGTGAACATATGGGCTCACGGACCAAAGCTGATGTTTGCACTGTGCATTGGACATTTTGCACTGCGTAAATATAGTGTTGCTGTGCAGTAGTCCGTACATCTAGAATAACAACATTACATAAGAGTCACAGCTGGCGTACTGAACATGATAAATAGTACGAGCACAGCTGTCCGTATATACAGATCAATAACTGATACTGAGAATCATAACTAGTGTTATGAACTAGAGGAGTTATAAGACATACTGAAACTTACACAAGAAATGTCAGCATTATAAAGCTCCACTGTATCTCGATATTCTTTTGAAATTGTATATTTGGAAAAGAAGAAAATACACTATAGCCACATCCATTTCATAAACTAACTTAAATTAACAGCAAAATACAGCTTATGGCAAAGGCATAATTTTATATTTTCAATGTTTCCTCCACTATAAATACTTTCATACATGTAGTAGGTTTTAAGCGTTACAGCTTTTTGCTGTCAGTATTTCTCTTTTGTAGGTATAGACACTTTTATCTATTTAATAACAGTTTGCAAAATGAAAGCTGAACCGCGTCATTAAATAAGCCCTTTTTTGTAAAAGGATTTGAACACAGCGATGCTGCTGCTGCAGTTTTCTCTCTGGGCTGCTGGACAGCTCCTTAACTTCTTCTATGTCAGACTTCTGGTGTATCTGGTTTCTTGTGAAGTTCCTTGTCTGTGCCAACCACACCCTCTGTCTCCCTTTATAAAAATAAACCTCTGCATTTCATGTTTGCCAGATTATTGTGCCTCTGTCCTCTAATCCAGCCTGTCGCTGCTGCCGCACTGTTGCTCAACCTCATTATACGATCCTTGCTGCTGACCTGTGTGCCAGACTTGGCTCGTTGCCGAATACGCTTCTGCCTTACACCTATTATATCTTTCTTGCTGATCTGTGCACCAAATGTGGGAAATTATTTTGGGAATTGTCCCAGAAAATATGTGACCATATGAAATAGCCCGGATTATAAATGGTTGTCTGTCAGACGTATTTTGAGTTGTCAAAATAGATATCAGTCGAGTTTATTGATGATTCGGAAACACAGACAAACATGGCGTCAAATACACACTTATAAAAACCAAAAAAATGTTGGTGTTCAGATTGTCAGCTCTAGAATGCTCTGGTGACAATGTTAGAAGGCAGCGAAGTAACTCTATACCAGAGCTGACACTCTAGATTGACCTGATTGGTTAATTTGGTCCCTTACATAACATGCGTCACTTTTTTAAGTCTTTGTTCTCCCACCTCCTGTGATGTTTTGTAACCTTTGTGCTGAAATCTGTTTTAAAATCATATACTGTTTATTGAGTCTTAACAATTCTATTATTGTAAATGTTGGCATCTTGCAAACTACTCTTGTCCTTGTGGATGTATTAATGAGTCATCATTCGCTCTGTTCCTGAGAGAGGCCATCTGCATCGACTGTTACCTTGACAAATCTACTTGTTAGCATATTATCTAATTGTGCCTATATATACATATTTTTATGTTATATGACCATGCTTGTGTGAGCGTGTCTACATTGTGTTACTTATTAATGTTAGTATAATATGTAACTACATATTGTTATTGTTCGTCACTCAGAGTCTGTGACGAATGTTCCCAGCTATCAATTTAGGATAGTCATCTGAATTGGCTTCTGAAAAATTTACGTTCTGTAAATTCTGCTAAGCCTAGTAATTTGGGTCCTTGTTGAGGTGGTATGGTATGCCTTGCCTGGTGCAGACCCTGTTGATCAGTAAGCATGCCCACAGTGGCTCGTCCTACCGTCCAGAAAAACACTGGTCAGTGTCCTAATTTTAGTTCTGAAATTTTGACAATAGTTTGACCTTGTTGACTGCTGCCTGCCCTGACCAACTAGTCTGTCTCTGTCCTGACTTTTGTCTCCTGATGCAGGACTTCCTGACCCTTTCATGTTCACCAGGTTAAAACTGTGTATCCTAGTACCTAATGCCTGTTAAAACATTTCCCACAGTTTGTAGTCTGGTTAATACCTTCTTATAATAAACACCTCTCACTTGTGCACAAGACCTAATTTCCATTAAATACCAGTAATCACATCTAGCTTTAAGGTGACTGCTTGAGGTGACGAGCAGATTGGCCTGGTCCATTTATAGAATGTGGACCCAGATGTGATATTATAACAGGCTGATAAGATAGTAGAATGGATTCCAGTCCATCACTAATTCTAAGTGTTCATCTTGGGATTCTTACCCAGATGTTTTAGGAACTCTTCACGATTGTGGCTACCCAAGAAGCCATGAGTTATCAGGTTTCTGTAAACGTTCCTCCTCAAGTTCAGTCCAAACCTGCCAAAATGCTTTTATTTTTAAGACTGGTAAGCCCTCAAATGACAAGTTCAATTTTTAGTTTAGGTTGGTTCTCTGGCTCTGAGAAAAATGGGTCTCAAGAAATCCCACAGACTTGGCCCTTCCAACTTCTCCAACTTTATCTTTGGTAGACACATTTTCTAGATCTCCTATATGACACTACAGATTGTTCTACTTCTACTGAGAGTGCTCTGTGAAATCAAAGACAAGGTTGCAAATTGGCTGAGGAATATTGCTCAGAGTTCCGTCGATACAGAAAGGAACAATAACACGTTAAGATGTCAGTTACATTGTGGGCTGTCTGAGCCAATTAGGGACACTCTAGTCAACTTTCCTGTTCCTGAGACTTGGATGCATTTATAAATTTAGCCATCAGAAGTGATCATGCCATCAGGGACATTCTTTAGTTTTCTTACCATTACTTGTTTCCAATTCGCCACCCTTTGGAAGTACAAAGGAATCTATGCAATTAGGTCCTTCAAAATTGCTTTCTCGGGAAAACATTCGTAGAACCACACTAGGTTTCTGCCTTTGTTGTGGCGAAAAATGACACTTTGTCCGCACTTAGGGCGATTCATATTGGCAACCAGATACCCTCTTCCAGTGTAGATAAGAGAATGCAGATTTCTGTAACTTTATGTGCCAGGAATTTAAACCTTTCTGGGTCTGATGTAATTGATTAGATTTATCTGGCTTAAGGATGAGATGTGCTCCCTATTCTATTATCTGGTCTTTTTTTTTTTTTTAGGATTTTGGCAGGTAATGGACAACCTCTTTCTAAAGGTTCCCATGATACCTCCTGGTATTTCTTTGAAAGTATGTTGTTTACATTTTTCTACAGTAGTCTCTCCCATAACCGCATTCTCTAAAACGTGAGGAAATCCTAGAGGTTGGTTACCAGTGGCTGTCCAGGCCTACCAGACAAGAAGAGAGATTATACCGTTCAGCACCTATGTCCAGATCCCCAGCAGTTTTATGGTTGAAGTAGAGGCTTCTGAGGCTGCAGTGAGAGAAGTCCCATTTCGGTTGTCCCCAGCCTCTAATAAATAACACCCATGTGAACTTTTTTTCTCCGAAACTCTTCCCCACTGAAGCCAATTGCGACAGGGAACGTATAACTATTAAATGAACTTTGGAAAAATAGAGACAATGGCTGGTCACCTGCTCTGACCTATGCCTTATTTCCTCTCTGATTACCACCTCTTGCTCCTGCCTTCAAGACTTCTACCATGGTGCTACCATCCTTAGATTCTTCATCGGCTAATCTTTAAACGCTGCCTGAATACCCACATTTTTATTAAAGCATACCCTACTCCCACCTACCCTACTCTCATCTGTATTACCTACACTGGTACACCCTCATAATTGTGCCAATCTCATCTGAACCACACTCGATCCTCTTGTCCCCCATTAGATTAAAAACTCATGAGCAGGGTCCACCGTACGCATGGTTTTCATGTTTGCATTTGTTATGTCTACCGTGTATGTCCCTGTTTTATGCATGTCCTGCTTTCCTTGCAAATTAATGACCGTAAAAAGAATAATGGAGGGGGCAGGCCGATTTACAGGCTTCAAGACAGGTACGTTGCTCAATTTTGTCATTGCCTAGTGACCTGATTTTGAAAGCTGAAGTTTTATCTTGCAGCTTCTCTTAGGAATGTCCTGATTCGATCGAACCTACACCGATACTTCCTAAAACTCAAATGTTGGCCGCGCTAAGTCCGGACATTTCCTCTAATTTTATTGTCCGTCTACTGTCCGGTCACGAATCTTGGCTCCTAACTCCTCTGACAGGAGACCAAGTCTGGATTTTCACTAGAAACATTAATCTCAGAATCCCTTCTGTCAAATAAAGTCCCACATTTATTGGCCTTAATAAGATGTCAGAAATCATTAATTCTGTTATTGTCTGATTACAGCGTACTTCCAAAAATGTTTTTCATCCTCCTCTTCGAAAACCAGCTAAAAATATTTGCATTTCTGCTAGACACACTAATCCGACGTCTGTTAAGTACAGGCTCTCCCAGGATACGAGGCTGTGACAAATAGAACGGTCACTAGCAGTTATACAAGTGGATGAAACTCTCAGCTTCCTCTGCATCAATTTCTACATCACAATATCTAAAAATGAGAAGTGATGGTGTTGCGCAGAGCAACCAGTCATATTCTAGATATCACTGTTCTAGAATTTACTAGGTCAATGATAACCAGAATCTGATTAGTTTCTATGGGCAACGCCTCCACTTTTGTTTTTATTAGAAGGTTTGATAAATCTACTCCTTGGTTTATTTGATGACTGTCACTTCGCGAAAACGGTTACAATCTCAGAGAGACATTTCCAGCAATACAATCAAGAGCACGACTCTTTTCACAGTACTAGTCAGTTGATAACATTTTGTGCAAATTCCTCTATTGATCGCCTACACAAAGACACGCGCCATTTTAGAAGCTATACAACTGCACTGACCTCGTGATGTCAACACAGCTCTATCCTAAGGCTAAAATTCAGCAACATTACCAGAAAACAGCACAGCAATATCCAATGTGGTATCTTACTGTTGCCACTAGTAACTGGTGCTCCATGAGATGTTATTGCACTTCATTGACCGGCAGGGTTACATGGACTAGACTAGCATGTGGCTTGGGTTAAGTTTGGCGTGTGGATTAGAACCATGTGGATGGGATGTGAGGTAATGCCACATGGTTGAAGCATGGGTTAGGTCCACATGGTTGGGGAATCGGGTAGGTCCACATGGTTGGGGAATCGGGTAGGGCCACATGTTTGGGAGATGACGTAGGGCCATATGGTTGGGGCATCCGGTAAGTCTATATGTTTGGGTCAAGAGGTAGGGCCACATGGTTGGAAGATGACATAGGGCCGTATGGTTGGAGCAAGGGGTAGTTCCACATGGTTGGGAAATCAGGTAGGGCCACATGTTTCGGAGATGACGTAGGGCCATATGGTTGGGGCAACCGGTAAGTCTATATGTTTGGGGCATGGTCTAGGGTCACATGGTTGGGGAATCAGGTAGGGCCACATGGTTGGGAGATGACATAGGGCCATATGGTTGGGGCATCCGGTAAGTCTATATGTTTGGGTCATGGGGTAGGGCCACATGGTTGGGAGATGACATAGGGCCGTATGGTTGGGGTTGTCCAGTAAGTCTCTATGTTTGGGGCATGGGGTAGTTCCACATGGTTGGGGAATCAGGTAGGGCCACATGTTTGGGAGATGACGTAGGGCCATATGGTTGGGGCATACGGCAAGTCTATATGTTTGGGGCATAGGGTAGGACTACATGGTTGTGTGGGGTGAGGCCAAATCCTTGGAACTTGGAATGTTTTGGACATAACAGGGTCACATGGTTGAGATGTGGAATAAGATATATAGAAAGAATTACAGGTTGGGGCATAGATTAGAGTCACATAGGTGGACATAATAGGGTTACACAGTTGAGACTTAGACTGGGGATACGTTTTTGGGCCTAGAACAAAAGTACATGGTTTTCTGCGTCTGGTAGAGCCACCTGGTTGGAGTGTAGGGTAAGGCCATAGGGTTGAGACATGTGCTAAGGCAACATCGTTGGGAAATAAGGTAAGAGCACCTGCTTGGGGCGCAGGGTGAGGCTATATGGGTGGGAATACAGAATATATGTTTGGAACATAACAGGGTCACATGGTTGAGATTATAAATTGACAGGTCTACAGGTTGGGACATGGGTTAGAGTGATATTGATGGTCATAATAGGGTTACACAGTTGAGACTTAGAATGGGGTTACATTTTTGGGACTTTACCCAGATTACTTAAATGTAACTCTTTATTCTATAAACTCCTTGAGTTCTTTTAGGGATTATGATTGATTTGCAGACAATAAATACCACCGATCTTCGTCTCTCTCTCATCCTCTGCCCTCGGGGGTTAATATTTTACATTCCAGACCAATATAAATTGTTTGCAACCTATGGATTTGCCTGTGCAGTTGAGATTTTGGCAGACATGTATCAAAAGAGTTTGAAAAGTCGTTAGTCTGAGCTCTCACATCCCTATCTATTCCCCCTTCGCTACATTAGACCTTAGCAGACAGCTACAACTAGTGTTACTTGATTTGTTTAACTTTGTTGTAACAATGTTACTGTATTCTGCAAAGGAGTTAACCCTTAGTGATGCAGAAGAGCTTTCATCTTTCAAATAGTAAGGCAGCAGGAAAAAACTATAAATGTTCGCAAATCATCAGCTAAGGAATACAAGTTCTTTTGTTTAGTGAGTGGGCCTCTTGTGTACGTCTGTGATTAAATATTAATAATAAATGAAATAATAAAAATGAAATGTATATTAAAGGAAGGGCCTTTGTCAAAGTAAACATACCGTTGCAGCAATATATAGAACAGAGAAATGTCTGTAAATTGGGTTGGGGTCAGATATCAGCAAGCTACGTGTCACCATTTGTCAAACACATGAGCTGATGAAACGCTAAGATCTTTTTCTGTGTGATGTTGAGGTTTGAGATACACTGATTGGACATATATTTGGTAGTCTCGGTATCCCACTGTCAGATATTTCCATCTGCGACCTGAACATGGCTCGTTAAGTAAACAGGAAGCTGGGGGGGGTCACACCTCAAGCCCCCTTTTCGTTGTGTCTTTAACACCAGGTGGGAAGACAGGAATGGAGGGGTTAAAAGTAGCTAACTGAAGATGTTGTGAAGAACACAGCATATTTTCTGTGTGTGTGTCTACGTTTCCTTCATACATCAAACGAGCCCCACGCTAGCTCCTGAACCAGAAATTCAAGGCTACACATCCAGCCTGAGCAGATCAATGTTCAATAGCTCTCCCCGGCCAGCTCAGCTAACAAGCTCGATGATATAGCAGGAGGCAGCTGTAATTGGGGATGCCTAGCAGGAGAACCAGCTTTGCGGATTGAATTTCATAAACCACAGTGAAAAAAAAAGAAATAAAAACAATTGGATGTGGTGACTTTATACAGAGATGCTGCGTTGTGTTTGTAAAAAGAAACAAGGAGAAAATACATAATTACGATACTTCAAAGGTGGGCGCTATAGCGGCAGAATCGGCGCAGTTGCTACTCTCTAGTGGCCCAAACGAGTAACCTTCCTTTAAATTCCTCTTGTTGCATTTGAAGAGGTCACAACTTGGGGGCATGTTTATGAATATGCCCCCTTCTCCAATGGTAAGTCCCATTTTTTTCATATACATTAAAAAAAAATGCGTTGTCGCATCAATTTACCCCCAAAAATATCACCAGGGCAGCGGAGCAATACTCAGCTGTTAAATGACTTTAAGGGTTAACTTACCTCCGCCGGCCCACCTCTGCAGATAGTTGCCTGCGTGTGGGCTATCAATTCCACGAATATAAAAAAAATTAAAAAAGTCAAAAATAGATTAGCATTATTTTGATTTTTTTTTACTAAGTAAAAGCCTTTACACAATGAAAAGAATGCTTTATGCAGTTTTCATCTGCTATTGGCATCCTGAAATGGCGATAACAGAAAGGGTATTGCTGCACTTGTAGCTAATGGCGTAGGGGAGTCATTGCTGCTGATTCATACCACCAGCAGGAGGGACCGCAGGGAGTAGCAGTGCTGTAAGGACAGAAACCCTTTCATGTATTGGTTGAATCAGAAATAACGACCTATGGTGAAAACACCAGTTTGTTCCATTGATAAATCAGCCCCTTGAAGTGGAACAAAAATAAACGCGCCTGTTAAATGGTATGAAAGTAATGTACTTACCTGTCTGGTAGGATTTTAGAGGCGCTCGCGACTAATTCCTATCCTCTTATGGCCACGCCTGAGTCTCTTGTGGCTGTCTGGGTGTGTGATTGCCTCTTAAGCTGGGTACACATCTATGCAATTATCACACCATTCACGACCCATTGTTCAGAGATTGCAAGAGTGTGTACTCTCCCACGAGCATGTTTTATTGTACCAAAACACATTACATCTGTTGATTTGTTTTTATAAACTTCTTAAACATCATGATCAACGATGGAACGATGTTGGGTAAATGTGGAAGTGTGTACGCTCTCACTACCAGCAGTGTAGGCAGATAGCTGTAGAGTGTGTAGGTGTAACCATTAGTGATGAGATTGCATCTTATCCATTAACTAGCAACCAGTGACTTCACTAGAGCACATCATACCTCCCAAATGCCCCAATTTGAGAGCTCTGTTCCTCCATCCCAATCGGTGGAAGGTTGGTAAGTATTATCTGTTCACTGCGGCTCTACATGGCACAGCAATGAAGGAGTTGGGGGGGGGGGGGGTGAACAGGGAAGCCTAGCGTTTCAAAAGACACCGCCCTGGGGTGTGATAACGCTCCCTACGTGTTGTGGCCCCACACCCTGTCCTGAGGCCGTCTACCAAACTGTTGGTAGGTATGCACTTTGTCAGGCACACATTGGAGCCATTTTGTGGGCTGAGCCAACATTCGTAAGAGTGCTGCCTATTGTTTCATTAGCGGATAGTGACATCCATGCCACACTGTAAGAAGCGCCTAATGCAGGCAGCCATATTCTGGGCTGTGTGTCTAAGTGATGTCCCTACTTCCCAGCATATCTTCCCTCATTGCAGTTTGGGAATATAGGACACAGTAACCTATGTAACAGCCGTGCCACTTTTACCTCTGAAAATCTTAACAAATTGAGATATATTTTAGTGCTTTGATACATCAATATTTTTGTATTGATGAGAATTTATTTTTAAAGGTAAGCTTTTGAGAGATCAATTCACGATTCAATACTTTGTTGATTTCTTATTTGACTTGAGCTCCTTCTCTTTGACCTCTGAGATTTTTAACCCCTGTGATTCATCATCATCATCATCTATTCTGTGATCTCCGCTCTGATCCAAACCGGTCCCTATTTATGAGAAGCAGCGATGGGTGAAATCTGTTAAAGGAGAGACGCATAGCGGAATGATAAGAGAGGTAACAACACCATTGCGGAGAGAGGTGTTTACTCTGGCACGGCTAACGAAAGACTCTCCCAAGCATCAGTAATTTTTAATTTCCTCTTTTCTTGGGGATTTTTAAACCTAGCACCTGTTCCACGTTGTATGCGTTTTTCCACTTGGAGACGCCCAAGATGGCAATATTTTTATTTAAAGCTGATCAGACATGTTTAAAAGTGACTACAAAATGTTTGTTGATACACATTATACTTAGCTACCAACTCTCCATAATTTTTCTGATTTAGTGGATTAAAATAATGGCATTGCAATAATGCTGGAATGTGTTTAAGAGGTTATTATCATTGCTTATATAGCATCAATCATATTACACAGCACTGTACAGAGACTATGGAGTCATTCACATCAATCTGTGCCCCATAGGAGCTTACAATCTAAATTCCCTAACACACACTAGGGTAAATTTTGTCAGAAGCCAATTAACCTGACAGTAAGTTTTTGGAGTGCAAGAGCAAATGGAGGACCACACAAAAACGGGAAGAACATACAAACTCCACACGGGGCCCAGGTCAGAATCGACTCTAGCTCTGTGAGGTAGCAATGCTAACCACTGTGCTGCCTGAAGAGGTTACACTTGCTGTTTAATACTGTACACCTCTATCTTAATTTTGTATATAATTATTAAAGTCTACATGTAAGTTACACATAGGCAAGGTGGCTATTTTGTGCACAGATGACATCATTGAGACACCACATGCTTGAAACTTCAAAAATGCCAAATATTTCGTGAACAGAGAGGGTAAAAATTAGTGAAAAAAAGTACAAAAATAGACTACCTGATGACCTACCTGTTCGTAGCCCACACACCTACCACACCCTGGGTCTGATTCCTGGTTGAACACAACTTGCACGTACTTCCGACTGTATTCAAATCCAAACGTATCTCAAGCTATGGTTGGATTTGTATTGGGTGTAAGTACACTCTGCCTACACCGTACTTACCTTCTGTAGACACACAGAACTTGCTGCATTATACACACAAGCGTACAATAGAAGGTCACCTAAGAAGGCATAAAACGTTTATTTGATGGTAAAATATAATAACAATGGTTAACCGTATAATCGTTATTCCGCCCCTTTCCGCTCCCGTTCCACCTCTCAAGTTGCGGCTGTCGAGTCGTTCGTGGTCCGGCATGAATTGCGTGCAATTACGTTAACTGGCGTAGTGTTAATTTCTAGACATATGCAGAGCTATTTCATGCAAGATACGCCACGCAAAAGGACGTATGTCCAAAGGGGAATCAGGCTCCGTCTTAAACCTGACATTTACCAATCTGAATTGCATTAATTTTCTCTTGAGGGAGGGAGAGCGGATTACAGAGAGGAAGATAATTACTTAGTGGAACAATATAACAGAGCTCTACACTTGGGGGTATATTTACTAAACTGCGGGTTTGAAAAAGTGGAGATGTTGCCTATAGCAACCAGTCAGATCCTAGCTGTCTTTTTGTAGAATGTATTAAATAAATGACAACTAGAATCTGACATCTCCATTTTTTCAATCCCGCAGTTTAGTAAATATATCCTTTGGCTTAAAAAAACAAAAAAAAAAGTAAGATGACCTTAGTACAAATGCATTGCTTGTGGCCAGAATTAGACATAATACAATATAAGGCATTTATTCAGCGTTTGTAGCATTCAGGCAGCTGTACACTATATTTTGCAGTATCACAGCCCCAGATGGCGGGAGCACATGGTGAGTAAGGAGGAGGGCACCGAGATCACCTCTAGAAATGCAGGTGCTGTGGAGGGGAGCTGGTTCAGTGAGTGAGAACATCCATCTCGCTTCAGCAGCCCAGGCCCAGCGGGGAGTAATGGTCCCACTGGGGAATTCAGCCTCGGGAAGGAGGACAGTGCAAGGTTACAGACTGACAGAAAGCAGGACGGTGTCCTATTTAAAATGTCCCAGGGGTATGTGTGCCCAAACCTCTGCCTGGCCCTCACATGCAATGTCTGTAGTACTCTCATCCCTCAGTGCTGTTACATATTCAGTACATCACTGCATGCTATTGTTCTGCAGAATGAGAGAGGGCATGGAACTCACAGACAGAGAAAGGATTAGTGTTAGATTAGTGTTAGTGTTAGATCAGTATCGTTCTAGTGGCAGATCAGTCTTTATAGAAAAATTTGATTTATATATATATATATAACATGTACGTATACACATATATAGTGTGTGTGTATATATCATATCCGATTTATTTCAGGGTAGACAAGTGTTATATATATATATGTGTGTGTGTGTGTGTATATATATATGTATATGTATGTAAGGTGTGGGCTATGATGGGAGCTGTACTACAACATGACATATCCGCTTAATCCAGAGGGCAATTCAACAGTTCACTTATCCGCACATTTACTAAACCTTCTAAAAATGAAAAAAATGGAGTTGTTGCCCATAGCAACCAATCAGATTAGCTTTGGTTGCTGCTAGCAACACCTCCACTTTTTAGAACCTTTATTAAATGTACTCCTTACTGCAGTGATGGGCAGACAGGTGGCCCTTGGGCCTTAACCTGTGGCCCTCTGAGTCTTCACCTGCAGCCCCCAGCTCCTTCCTGCTTTATCGGCAGATGTGCTAGTTATAGCTTGTAGCACATGTATAATATGCCTGCTGATTGATAGGTGTCTCTTTCTTTGATTTGATGCATTGTTTTTACTTATTACTGAGATAAAGGGTCTTGTGACGGTTAAAGGACCATCCATGCAGCCCCTGGAGTTTATCAGGTTGTCTATCACTGCTTTAGGGGCTTCTGGTTTTGATTTTGCACCCAGTTTACCTAGTACAAGTCAATCATGTTTGACCAACGCATTTGCAGACTGTTTTGTACCCTTGTGGAGCCAGTATAAAAAGCCATAGAGAACATTTATAGTGATCACTCATTATATTCAGCCCGGTGGCTCAGAGACCATGTGCATTTCATCACGTTGAATAGTAAGTCGTCAGAGCGGACACCGTGTCAGATCCATTTATATAATTACACGTGAATCGCGGAGGAGGACGATCTCCAGACCAGCTTCACTAATTGGCCTGGGCCCTGGTTATTGTATCTAACAAGACCTGGACGCAATCCCGCATGAGGATATTGTGGACAGTGATACGGTGTGAAAACCAGAGACAGGAAACTGGTAGCAGTGATTATACGGAGAGTTAATGTCGCTGCTCTTAATATTTTACTAATACAAATATATCACCAATGTACACTTAGCAGACACCTGTCTTTACAACGTGAGAAAATAAACGGCTGACCCGATGTAAGCACGACGTGGTGAAATGAAACCAGCAGGTCAGGTGGTCATTGCCGGCATAACGCGTATTAGACAGGAAGCATCCTGTGCCGTAACTAGCAAGAGGGGCGACCGACCACCCGGGGTGCAATGCTGAATGGGGGCTCGGTTTATGAATATTTTAGGTTAGTTTTGGTTAAAATTGAAGGCTAGGGGGGCGGCAGCTCTCCTCGCCCCAGGCGCCAGAAGTTTAACTTACGGCTCTGGAAGCCTATATCACCTCTCAGCGGCCATTCATTTAACGACACAGGAAAGCCGCACACAGCCTCAAATGTTAGATCTTATCCATTAACTTTTATATTCTGAGACAAATCCCGCTACTATGAAACGGAGGTTGGTGGAAAGGTCAGACAACATAAAAGCTGGAGAAAGGAACAACATACAAAAAAATGAGTTCACTTTAAGAAAAGTATACGTTGCTGCCAAGGCTACGGGTAACGGCATCATCCCTCATGCTCCTGCTAAAGAACATGTCATAAATCAGGGCAGCTTGTAGTAGAGGCGTGCTTGCAAATAAAAATCTAGTCATTGACCGTCATATAATTGAAGAGCAAATAAAGTCACTATTTGACATTAATATACATTGAATTTACTGAACTGAATGATACCCATGTGCTGCTCTCTCACTCTGCTGCAGCATGTTACCATGTTAGTAGAGAGGAGCTTCTCTGCGCTTACCAGGCAGAGAGTGACTGACAACTGGGCAGCCTTGCAGAAATGCACAGTGTGGATTGGTTAATTCATACACAGGGGAGGGGCCAGTGATGTCACATCAACGCAGCAGTCTCTGCTTTTCAGCCTGTATCGGATCCCATCAGTTTTCCATTGAACAATGTATTTTACTTTTATGTTTTATAACTGGAATCTGCAATTTTGCAGTTTTTTTGCAAGTTCACGAGGCATTATGATGTGATTCACACCATGGCCCCTCCGCTGCTGTGTAATGACACAATTGCATTGTGTAAATAGCATTATTAAGGTGCCACCTCACCTCTGCTCAGTTCTTAAATGATCACTGTTCCATCCCTGGCTGCAATAGAATGTTTCCTTTAATTTTGTCTCCCCCTTTTTAACGGTAGTTTGGGGGGTCAACCTCTGTAATTCTATCCTATCACCTACTCACAGTGGAGGCAGCCATTTTTAACTAATATTCATGATAATGCAGCCTGTCAATCTAGGAACTAGTGATGTCATTGGGCTTGATTCATTAGGGGAAGTACTCAATTTTTTTACTTAAGTTTTCTCATGGCCAAAACCATGTTACAATGCAAGGGGTGCATATTAGTTTGTTAGTTTTCATATGAAGAAAATACTGGTTTTTCTTTCCTAGATCAACTTTAAATTTCAGTGTACAAATAAGCTAATAGTAAGCAGCATATACCATTCTCCTTAATCTATTTACCTGTAGTTTTACACCTCTTTACGTGACCCTGATGAGTAGTTTTACTAAAGCTTCCAAAAAGGAAAAGTGGAAGTGTTGCCCATAGCAACCATTCAGATTCCAGCTTTCAATCAATTATCTAGTACATTCTAGAACACGAATAGGTAGAATCTGATTGGTTGTTATGGGCAACACCTCTGCTTTTCCTTCTTAGAAGGCTGAGTAAATCTACCCCTTTGAGCCTTTAAAACAGTATTGTCTATTGCACAGACCTTGGTTAGTGTTAGACATAGCTAAAGGAGGTGCAATGTCACCTGCGTTTCTAATATTTCACCTTTTGCTGCAATTTTAATTCCCCACTGTAAATTAAGTCCCTCTGTAAATTTAATCTCGGAACAGACAAAACAATTCAATTTCTCTCTTTCCCCTTTTAATTATGGCTGGTTAAGTTTTAAAAAAAAAAAAAAAGGTTAATTAAATGAACCAAGTATCGCTTTGTAAGGGGATTTTATTTTGTCATTGTGTTGAACACATTCCTGCCACGTTTCTCTATTGCCTTTTGTTCAAAATGTGCTTTGGCTGGCTCCTTCCTTTCACTACCATCCTCTCCTCTTCTTCACTACAAAAAACTGTTTTAATACCATTGTCAAGATACAAGCACATTTTTTTCCTCAGAATGGAACAGTGATCTTCACCCTCGTAGAGCGCTACACTCGGTTTGTTCTGTTGCTTTCTACTCTCCCGCACAAACGTTTTCTCCAGGCTAATATTTTCCTTCTCAAACTCTACATCCTCCTTTATTTTTGTCTTTTTTACTGATCTTCTCTTGATCCGACTAAGACTGGCTACAATACATGTTCCTTCTTCATCATGAGGGACGCAACCTAAAAAATATTTTTGGTCAGTGGTATTGTTAGACGTCATCGGTCATTGCAGATTTGTGTACTCAAAAAAAAATGTGTATTTTGTTTCATTGGACACAGCCATAGTTTTTTTGAAAGTCTACGACTTGCATGAGTGAAAAAGTTGCATTGTTAGTAACTGTATGACACTGTTATGTCACAGAATGTTATCTCAAAGTATGAGTAAGTTATACAAGTTTTAGGTCAATAAGTCTACTGCTCCAAGAAATAGTCTTGTGATCTAGTCATTCTATAGTGAAAGACGAATATTTAAATCAGCAATCCTATATAGAAGATTTCCTGTTGTTTATCTAGCAAGTTAAGCACCTTTTTAAGCATCCGTCGTCATTCTTAGCCATCCTCCTGCAAATCATTATTTTTCTTTTCAAAAGTTCTCTGTTTGTCAAACAAAAATGGCTGCCAGCACAGACAGGCTACCACAAAGACACAGATTCACAGCTCTCAGCATGTCTGTGATTGCAGAGCATGGAAATGGAGACTGTCAGAGTGTAGACAGAGCTTCTCTATTCAGTACATCATTTGCCATGTGACTGTGGTTGCCATGGTAGCCCAGAATCATAAATCATAGCAGCCTGAAGAAAATAAACAAGGGGAAGTGGTAAATACCAGCATTCTTCTTATAGCCTGTCACAGTGATTTATGTTAAACAAAACAACAACACCTGAATAATAGTAGTTCTAAAATAGTACTCTAACAACAAGTCTTTATTTCCAACTACCAAAACGTCTGCTGCCATTTCTGAGATACTCACCCACTGTGGACGGTCAATTCTCAGCCTGGAAGAGGTAGAAAGATTTGGAATCTCCATGCTTCTACACGTCTTCTTTCAAATCTTATTGGATGGCAACAACAGGCAGGGTTCTTAACACAAGAAAGAACTGAGACGTTTGAGAATTGGACTTCCAATTTCTCTTTGACAGGAGAAACTGACCATTAAATGTCCTGCTTGTATTTGACGCATTAGAGACTTTTATCCATGTTCTCCACAGATCCTGGACAAACATCTTCTACTGTACATGACATTAGTCACAATGTGGCCAAGTTTACCCGTTATAAGTAATGCGTATTGTTTACGACGCACATTTTTCAGTATACACCTGTTTATGTACGTGTGAAAGTCCCTGTGTCTGACCTCTAATGTTATCTTATCTCGCTGAGAGCTACTAAATTCACATTTCATAAATACAAGTAAGTAGTTCTATTTTTTGCCTTGCAAGTTTGCCCATCTTTACTCTCAGGGGAGTCTTGATCTGAACTTTTTTTTTTCCTATTGTTGTTTTGTGTGGTTAATGATGTCAGTGTAATTATTTTGCAAAGCTAATAGAAAAAGAAGCAATAATTACCGCATGAATCGGCATAAAATAGAAGAAAATAGAAACACATTTTCACTGAACTTTACAACAAATTCCCCCAGGAACCTTTATGTGATTGGCCGGGAGTATCCTGAACTTTCAATGGTTACAAAAAGGAAATAGACTTATAGGCAGAGGAAGACTGTGGACTCGGTGGAAAGAATATTATGTTGTCATTTATTTTTGACTATTTTCATTATGTTATATGGAAATATTCTGTTTTCTAATCGTAGTTAGACTCATTTTTGGTTATCATTTAATAACAGGACTCTTGTATGAAATTTGCCATTTGCATGAACATCAAATTCTAAAGTGCCCTCATTAACCCATTCATTACTAAATATGTGTTAAATCACTCTCAATGGGATTAGGTTTTTTTATTTCATAGTCTACTCCAGTCAGTTTCAGACTTCTGGTTATTTTTTTGGGGGAAACTGTAACACTCTCTTTTTGACCCTCTCCAGTCTGGCCTCCATCCTCTTCACTCAACTGAAACTGCCCTCACTAACGTTACAAACGACTTACTCTCAGCTAAGTTTAAAGTTCACTTCTCCCTTCTCTTACTCCTCGACCTCTCTGCTGCTTTTGACACCGTTGATCATTCTCTTGTCCTCAGCAACCTTCATTACCTAGTTCTTTACGAAACTGCTATTCCTGGTTTGCCTTCTACCTCTCTTTAGTGTCTCTGCTTCAGACTCTCCCTCTCCCCTCTTCCGCTCTCTATTGGAGTCCTTCAAGGCTGTGTCCTTTGCCCTCTGCTCTTCTCTCTCTACGCCACATCAATCTGCGGACTTATTCAATCATTTGGCCTCCAATACCACCTCTACGCTGATGACACACATATCTATCTTTCCTCCCCTGACCTCTGTCCTGCTTTCCTAGCCCGAGTATTTAGCTACCTCTCTGTTGTCACTAACTGAATATCACAGCATTTTCTCAAACTCAAAATCTCCAAATCCAAGCTCATCATCTTTCCTACTCTCAATGTTGCTATCCCTCCTAATATTTCCTTCTCGGTTGATAACATAACACTCTCTACTGTCACCCAAGCCTGTTGACTTTGAAGTTACTCTTTACCCCTCATATCCACCCCCACCAAGTCCTGCCACTTCCTCCTCGGTTGCCTTCAATCTATCCAGAATGCAGCGACTAGTGTCCTCTTCCTCTCTCGTCACTCCTCCTCCGCTACTCCTCTGTGTTAATCCCTTATTGGCTCCCTATCTACTTCACAGTTCAGTTCAAGCTCCTTATTCTAACTTGCAAAGTACTCACCAACACTTCTCCCCCATCTTCCCTATAGACCTCTTTGAACTTGTCTCGAGATACATACCCAACCGCCCACTCCTCTCTGCCTACGTCTCTCTTCACCTCTTATTACCTCCTTTCATGCTCGTCTCTAAGACTTCTGCCGTGCTACTCACTCGATTTGTACCCAATATACCCAATGTTGTGTCTATTAGAGATTATTATTACTAGTATATGTCATAATTAAAATTCTATATAGATGGTGTGTTTTTTTTAACAACTTTTTTTACAGTTGCTTATTTACTGTTTTAATCCCTTTTGTTTATTTTACTTGTACTGGTAAATATCATGTGTTACATTTGATAATTGTAAGGTTAGATATCAGTTCCATGTTTTAACACTAGGGGCAGTGTCTTGAGAGCGAGGCTAGTGCATAGGATCCAGGAAGCATTGCTAGAGGTAGACAACCCATTTTGCTATTCCCCCGCCAGCCCATTGTCCACTTCCTCTAATATCAGCCGACAATGATTAACTAGAGCTGGGGTGCTCATGTTTTTTCAACTAGGGCCCCAAGTATCTATGTCCCTTTGTTCTGGGGCCCTAACTGCTAGAGTGGCATTGTTCTTGGAATCCAAAGAGGTGGTTTCCAATAGATTGTATGGTGTATCTGACAATTAGGGGACACGTAAAACAGATTCTGGGCCCCATCCAGCATTCAATCACATAGGTTGCACACATGAAAGGAGGGCCTTCTCGTTAGAGATGTGATATTCTAATTGGAAGAAAGCACAGATAAAACAAGAGGAGCGAGTGATTAAGAGTGGAGATTGGTACTGTTGTGAAGATACATTAGTGTGTTTAGTATAGGTGGGAGTAGGGTAAGCTCTAATAAGGAGATTGGTTTTCAGACAGCGTCTAAAGATTTGAAGTCTGTGGGAGAGGCTCTTCGGTCGTGGAAGGGAATTAGTGGCACAGGGGAAGTCCTGGAGATAGAATTAATCCAGGAGAAAGAGAATAAATAAGAGTTTTGGTTGCATCTTAGGTAAGAAAAGCATATTCTGGTAATATTTCTAAGGTAGAGATGATAGGACTGGGAGAGAGAATGTTAAAGGTGATTGGTATTATCCCCACAAATACTTGTGTTGTCACACTGATTTGTTTGGAAATGTCTCTCTATTGTTTGTCTACTGATTAATTTTTGTTAAGTTGTATTGTAAAAGTGTATAAATAAAATCTTTTGAAAAAAATAAAAGCAGTTTTACCTAAATATTTCAAAGCAATATATTGTACAAATCTCCCTACAATTCAAATAAATGATACCTAGGGTTTTTTATTTTGTCTTAAAAAAAAGTTGCCCCATTTCATGCTTCCCAAAGACGGTCCTGGTTTTCACGGACAGTCTTGATGCCCATCATATGCAATTGGAGTGGTCTGTTTGGGAAAGGGATGTGGTCTTGTAGAAAGGGGCATGATTATGTCCATTGAGCAGATTGGGGATATGTCTTAATTTGTTAGGTGGTCAGTGATTTGATTATTGCCAAGTCTGAAGGCCACTACTTTTTCCTAATTCTCCTGGATCTCTTTGATGCATTCAACACTATTGACCACTCACTTCTCGTATAAACGTTGCATTCCCTAGGTCTTCAGGACACTGTCCTATCCTGGATCTCGTCTGCTTTTCAGATCGCTCTTTCAGTGCTCGTTACTCTGGATCAACCTCCTCTCTAGTTCCTCTGTTGGTTGGCGTACATCACGGCTTGGTGCTCTGTCTACCTTTTTTGTCTATACCACTTCTCTTGGAAAAGTAATAAGATTCTTTGCATTTCACTTTTCTCTCTATGCGGATAATACACACATTTCTCTTTCCTCTCCGAATCTTCTACTGCCTGCGTTGGCTCGCGTTGCTGTCTTCTACCATTTCATGTTGGATGCCTTTTCACCACCTCAGTCTTCAAAAACTGACCGATTTAATCTTTCCATCAGTCAACGGAAGCTACCTGCCTTACATCTCTATTTACAACATAACAGTAAACCCTACCCATCAAGCTTTGTTCCTGTTTGTCATCCTTGACTCAAAAGTGTCCTCTGTTTCCCACATCTAGTTTGTATCCAAATCTTGTTTCCTACATTTAAGAAACATTTCCAGAATACACAGGTATTTCACTCAAGACAGTGCAATAAATGTAATTTATGCATTAATCTCTCGCATTGAATATTTCAATCCCCTTCTTACTGGTCTGCCCTTAACCAGACTATTACACCTAAAGTCTTTGAATGCAGCGGATGCACTGATTGTCCCTTTCTGGGCACAAACAGAGCTATTTCATGCATGATACATAAGGCAAGCGGACTTATGTTCGAACATGAATCAGACCCTCAGTGGCTTTTTTTATTGGGTACACATGGTCAAGAGGTTTAGTTGGTTTTTAGACCAAACACCAGAATGGGAAAGAATGTGTTTTAAGTGACTTTGACTGTGGAATGATTGTTGGTGGTTTGAGTATCTCAAAAACTGCTGATCTCCTGGGATTTTCGCGCTACAGATTATAAAGAATGGTGCGCTAAATAAAAATCCAGTGGGTGAAAGTTCTGTGGTCCAAAAGCACCTTGTTAATGAGAGAGGCCAGAGGAGAATGGCCAGATTGCACCATGCATTACAACAGTGGTATACAGAAGAGCATCTCTGAACACACAGCACATATATCCTTGAAGTGGATGGGCTACAGCAGCAGAAGACCGCTCCTGTCAACTTTAAATAGGAAACTGAGCCTATGGTTGGCCCACACTCACCAAAACTGGACAGTTGAAGATTGAACAAACATCTCCTGGTCTGATAAATCTCTATTTCTGCTAATGGTAGGGTCAGAATTTCATGTAAACTACATGAGTTTATCCAGCCTTGTGTCACATGTGCAGGCTCGTGATGTTATGGTGTGGGGAATATTTTCTTGATCAAATTAGGCCCCTTAAAAACTAATTGATTGTTTACATGCCACAGACTACTTGAGTATTGTTGTTGACTATGTGCATCCCTTTATGGTCACAGTCTGCTCATCTTCTAATGGCTACTTCCAACAGGATAATGCGCTATGTCACAAAGCACACGTCATCTCGAGCTGGTTCCACGAATATGACAATGAGTGCAGTGTACTCCACTGACCTCCACAGTCATCAGGTCTCCGTCCAATGAGCTCCTTTGGAATGTGGATTTTCAGCATGAATGTGCAGCCAACATCTTTGCAGCAACTGATCCTACTCGGTATAAGAAAGGTTGACCTAATAAAGTGGCCACTGAGTGTATATTATATACATATTATATATTATAAATGGAGAAGTTAATGATAATGCCAAGGATGAGCCGGGTATGTTTTCTTTTCCATTGGTTACATATTAGTTTCTTGGCAAAAACATGGCGCACCAGCTTTGACTCTCACAGACCAATGTCCTTGTTATCAATCACAGTGCTAAATGGAGTTATGCAGACATGATAATAATACAACCATGCAGTGACATGTCTATATATTGCTACTCTCCTGTCAAGGCTGTGGCCAGAAACATCTCCTTTTGCTCTAAATTTCATTTTGTTCACTAATGGTAATAGAATTTAATGGTTTGGTAAAACCGATGAGTGACAGAGGAAGGCTGGAAGAGATGACAGGACAACAGACTGCACAAATAAAAAGTTAAAAGCGAGAGTGGACCAATATCCCTCCCTGATCTTAAAATACTTACATATAGTCATGTTATAATGCTCATTGAGTGATAATTTTTGAACAGATAATTGACAATGGATCAATGCAATATCGATTTGTTTTATTGTATTATTGCTCATTGTATTATTTTGCTGTTTGCAGATTGCCATTGGTTGTGGCACTATACATACAAATCTCTACATCGGACGCATAATAACGACCAAGCAGTTTGCGCTCCAATGAGGAACGGTTGTGAGTTAGCCTATTTGGTATGGAAACCGTTAAAATACTTTTCATCTGAACTCCTGCAAAACTTTAATGAACTCTTGTAGCACTTGGGATAAGATATGTGATCACCTGACCCGCTGCAATAGACACTATCCGCAGGGAGGTGACTAATACGCTGTCCATTTTCCTGCTGGAACATAATAAATCCTGCACTACATGTCCCAGGATGCACTCGGGCCATAAAAACAGATGAGAAATTCAGGAAAGTCTTTCCAAGTGCCAGTTCTGCCCTCAGCTTCTGCCAAGCCGGGCATTGTGCCAGCACGAGGCAGCCAGCAGACACAGACATAATGTACATCCTCTGATCTCTGGGGTGCCATCAGTGGGTGCAGCTGCTGTCTAAGCCTAAGATATTGTCACATGCCGTGAGGTACTAAAGCCCGATCTCCCTCGCACTATCCTTTGATTTCCAGAGCTCACACAATGTAGCAGATGGAGCAGAGTCAGACACCATTTGGTCTATTCATTAATATCCAACTCATATTAGCGATTCTCAATCCGTTCCCTGCATACCTGCTCTAACTAGCTCCTCTCTGACCTTCTGCAGAGAACAGAATGACAAGGTGCGGAGAGCAATGCTATTCTCTATTGTACGTGATGCATAGTTTACATACGGACCACACTTTTTAATTCTATTGCAAATTACTAGGACTGAAATTATTTGGATCCTCAAAAAATATTAAAACTCAGCGTATATTATATTGCATGATGCCTGTTTTACCGCTATGTGCATACAGAGTAGTACACCCGCGTCATGTTTGAAATCTTGTGAATAGTTGGTCTGAGACTGAAAAGTAAAGACGTCACCTAAGCGGTTTGCTGAATATCACCTCTGGACCGTAACCTTAATAAAACTTTTCTTTTTTGACTCTACATTATGTATTAACTCATCCATGGCACTAAGGAGACATTGAAATTTCTTGCATTTCATTTGCCACAACTTTGCATTTTTTTTGTTACATCAGTTAATCAGCACCTAAGTTGCTCTGTTGATCTGTTATAAAATGCCCAGCGCTCCAGCTTAAAAACCTGGAGATTAAGACCATTCTCCCATTTAGCCCAGAATATACCCCAGTTCACCTAACCATGACAGATGTGGATCCCCCCCCCCCCAAAAAAAAAAAACCAAACAACAACTATGCCTACCTCTTTTTACACCAAGGGATTCAGGACTATCCTTAGAAAAACTTGGGTATGGTGTTGTAAAAGTACAAAGGCTTCAAATATGTGCAGTGTTAGCCCCTTGTCGTTCATTAGAGTAGCCCAGCTGAAAAAAATCTCACAGAATCAGGTCCACTACTGCAAATATAAACCATTCATTAAGGGCCCAGACAGGAAGTAGATGGCTTCCAGGAGAATGCGTGCCAACCATCTTAGTTGAGGGCAGATGCCCTTGCTGTTCTAACCTCTATGGTTGGGAGCGCTGCCTAGCAGCTATGATTTTTAACACCTGCTTCCCATCACAATGATCTTAGTTTGTATGTAAGGTGGTTCCAGAGTGGACACAGAAGACAGCATTAAGATACAAAGAAATCTGGTGGCCCACGAGTCTGTTGAGCAACATTAATCCATGAAAAGTGAATTATAGTTCTAAATAGATAAGTTAGGATCACTATATGAGGGTATAAGAAGCAAGGAACTAATTTGTGAGATTGTACCCTCAGAGCTAAGTTTTTGTTTGACAATCCAGCACATCACTAGATCGACTGCTGTGGTCAGCATTTGTGGTGAGAGCTTGAGTGTGGTGTAGTGAAGAATTGATTTGTCACCAAAGCTGTGTAATATCCTGAGTGGTGGTGTTGATACCTGGGAGTTCAGTGGGGGCAATTATTTCTGGGAAGAGCTAAGAATGTAATCTGCAGGCAGCTAAACAATCGAAAGGTTTCTGTAGAGTGAAGTGGCTGACTGGTTGCTATAAAGGAATATAAGCATCTCTACAGTTCCTGCTTGAGCTGAAGACAATCAAAAGTGGACCCCATGAGGAAGTAGAGGACTTGCCGTAACTTAGAGACAGACTCTTCTCTTCCAACAGAAAGTAGAATCTGTGGGACGCCAAATGGCCAATAATGTGTTGAAGATTTTCACACAGAGGCTGTATTCAACTTAGGTAAAGGAACATAGTCTATAATTACCCAAACAATGGTAAATTTGTTATAAAGGCCACTGAGATTTGTACCCAATATACCCAATGTTGTGTGTATTGGAAGGGGTTGTTGGAGTCTCTGAGTAGGTTGCCAAGGAGAGTTAAACTGAGCACAGATTGGACAGGTTTAAAGATATCTTTGACATTCCTGTCTTACGGTAGGCTACCAGAGATAACAGAATAAGAGCTAAGGTTTTAGTAAATGCCATGTGACAATCTGGTTTACTGCAATGGATTCGGGACAGGTTAGCAGGCTAAAGCTTAGGAAGTAGATAACGGAAGGTACAGTATTCTCTTCGAGCCTCCAGATATTAAATGATCTGTTCATGTGTTAGAATGGTAGCACACTCCTTTGTGGCAGAAAGTTATTTACAGGTGCTATGGGGAAGGGTGTCTGCTTTGATTTTCTAATTATAAAATGAAAGCAGAAATAAAATAGAGAACACTGAGCATGACAAGGTTTCGGTCTCTTTATAGAGCCAACTTTAGATGTGGTCTCCTTGCTTGCAAGGCCAGTTTAACTGCTAAAAGCTCTCGATCTCCAATATCCGTTTAATTCTGCTGAGATTAATTTGCGGGAGAAGAAGGCACAGGTTAGCAGCTTCTGTAACGCCATTGGACATTGGTAAAGAACTGCTCCTAGGGTGGGATCTAAAGCATTTACCTAAATATGGGAGATGTGTTTGAGGTGAACAGAGCTTCTAGAGCCCAATGAGCTGGACAACTGTCTTTACAGATGAGACCTGTGATGGGGACGATGAATTCTGATAAGTTCTTGATGATATGGATTTCAAGCTTCAATTGTGCCTTTCTCTTCCACAGAACAAAAACCCACACTGCAAATAGAATTTTGCATAACTTATCTATCTACCTATCCATCTGTTTGTATACATGACCTGAATTGTAGCATTGGGTTACTTGCTTAGATGAGCAGGGAATCGTAGGTGAGATAATGGGAAAATAACTATATGAATGTAACTGTGTTTTGGTGATGAAGAGTTAACCAGCCCTCAACACACTCTGGCTCTGACGGTTTTATGAGAAGTAGAAACCTTGATTTTCATATATATATTCTCTTTGCATCTCTGTTTTCTTTGTAACATCTTCAGCTTTCTCTTCCTTATTCTGAAGCAAAAAAAGAAGCCTCTGCACGTACAACTGTCAAGGTCTGAGGTTCTAAGAGAACTGAGATTTCAGTGTTTTGGACAAAAATGACATTTTGATGGAATTCTAACTTCAAGGATTGAGGCTCCATTGACATATACCAAGCAGTTTATTTCATAAAGGAATTCACCCTCTGTGTAGCCACCAGGGAGCGAGGCTTCCAATCAAGGTGTGAGACTGCTGAATATGGAATGAGACTCCCACAGTTGACCACATAGTGAGACTGCTGAATGTGGATTAAGACTTCTAATAATGGCGTTGAGACTGTTATGGTAGTGACTGACAACAAGGTGAGTGACTGTTGACCACAATGAGACTGCACATCGTGAATGGAGGCTCATAACTGCTGAGCAAGACTTCCAATTTATAATGGCGTTGAGGAAACGTACTATCAATGTATAAGAGTGACGATCAGTGTGGGACATATCCAGTGAAGGTGGACTATTATTGACCAGAAATTGAGAACAACCCGACTTGATCATCTTGGCCGACATGTTTTGAAACTGTGGGCCAAGATGATCAAGAAATAAGTCACTCAGTCATGCTGAGAGACAGTTGGCCAGTATGTGACACTCAAACCAAACCAGAATATAAAACTTACCACCCACAGGTGGATACTGCTGCTTGGCCCAAGCACTGGAAGTCCAATGACGTAGTAGACAAATTGGACGTGACCCGACTGACCTGCCCGATGATTTCAGGTGTGACTGGTGCCTTCTTAGTGTAATCAAGAGATGATCGCACACACACTGGCTGATAATGGTAATTTTGCCATTATCTTCTCACTGAATATATATCAAAATGCTGATAATGATTCTGATTGGATGCCATTATTTTTCAGTCATACGTTGTGATTTGTCTAGGTGAACATATCTATGAATGCTACTACTGGTGATTAGAGCTTGTGACCTATGAGTGGCTTTATCTGATTATTATAACTTTTTTCCATGCTTGCTACAGTAACAGCATTTCCTGATTTCACTGTTAACTTTTTTTTGCATCATACTTAGTCCCATAGTGACTTAAAATGTACTGGACTACCCTACCTAATATTTAATTCAGTACTGTAATGTGTCAAAAAATCCATTGTTTCTGTACTTATTTTCCATTGCTTGCTATCTCAACTGGTGTATTTTCTGCAGCGTACTGACTGGCACAAAAAAAAACTATTTTTTTTCTGTACTTGTCATTTTCACTAGTCATTCTGTCCACCCCCTGTAATTGAAGCACTCATGTTATATCACGTTTATTGTATAGTGTTCAGTTACTTTATAGAGAACAATGACTTGTGTGAGGAAAAGATAATTAACCCCCAAAAAGGTGATGAACTTGACCTAAGCAAAAGCGGCGGTTTTGTAGATATGAGTCAAACACATGGAATTATGGATTGAATAGACCATGGAATCACACTCTCTTCCCATTTTTTTCAAAGGTAACAGAGCTTTCTTGATTTAGTTACACGTTTGCAGACTTTGAGGACAACACATCAGGTTCTAGCAGTGGTGAAAACAAAGTGCATCTGAAGTCACAATGGAGGGCCAGTAGTTTGCGATGATGAGCATGATGTGATAGATAGCATGATGAAAAAGTTGTACTTTGTTGTTGTAGTCATCATCAAAGGGATTAAGAGGATGTCCCATGCATAAAGGTGGTCAGATGAGGATGAACAATATGCAACCAAGTGATAAGCCTAATTCTGGCACAGGCATAAAATGGCAAATGTGCATAAACAAACCCCACATTGCTAAGTACACTACAGAAGAAAAGAAGCAATGCTTAAGTCAGTGGCAATGAAGAATAGAAAAGCAGTTCTGACGCACGACGATCCAACTTATTTAGAATTTTAAAAATTGGAATGAGTAGTAAACATTTGTCAGTTGTGCTCAATACAATGCAAACAGTTTTTTTAAAAAATTTACAGATTAAATTTAAAACAGTCATGCAATTTATTATAAGCTAAGTGAAGCCAGTAACAGAATACCAGACAGTGCAATGCTAGTTCACTAACAACGTTAGAAACAGTTTAAAAGTATAAAAACCTTTCATGTTGTAAAAGGACCATCACCATTGCCTGCCAAAATGTGTCAGCTTGGAAGTCTTGTAAAACATTGCTCAAGTGTGTAGTATGTGTACAGCCAAAGCGAAACAGGCAAGACCTAACAAACCAGATGGCAGATCCAAATATAGAGATAAATGTTACTTGTACATCTAGCACTTGTTGTCCTTTCCAATAGTGATGAGGGTGATGACGATGTACATGTTCATTGTTCTGGATCTGAAGCTGCACTTGATGACAATTGTGAAGTGCAAACTAAGTTCTCAATCACCTTCATTTAATATTTGTAAAAATTTCAAACAATAATGACTTTCAAGTTTTTGAACGTGCGTCATTTCAAGAATTGATGCCTTGTGCGGCACGATGATATACCTAGTCAGTTTTGTTTTTCAAGCAAAGCTGTACTTGGGCTATTGTTTCTTAAGGGTTAACTTGTCTCTGCAGCTGTCCTTGCACTCTCTTGGCAAGTTTGGGCTTTGCTCACTGTTGTTCCCAGCATGCCTGCTGCTACTCTTTGTCTACGCTCTACCTGACACTGAGAATTTGTCTCCTGGATACAGCTCACTACCCCTACAGTCACGTTGTAGGTCAGTACACTAGCTCCACTTCACTGCCTCAAGGCTATCTTGAATGCTTTGAACCTGGACATGATACTTGGCTCAGGTCTTGGGCCTTAACACTCAAGGGAAATGAGTCAACTTGCGGAGAACTCAAACTCACAATAACTTTCGCGGACCTCTTGTCTTGGGCATTGGAGCAGGTATGTAATCCTCTTATCCTACCAAAGATCACCAGACATACTCTGGGGTATCCCTTTCAATTAAGACAAAATTGGAGTCGCTGTCTCCATTTTAACTTTTAAGCACCCTCCCTACCTTTCACTCACTGAATCGGGATCCCATGAATCAAAGTCAATCGCGGTTTGAAAATAGACTTGAAAAAATTAAATTAGCTCCAAATTTTGAGCCAAAAGTTATCTGAACGGCAGCTTCATGCAACATTACATTGCAGCCGCCTTCTGTACTTACTGCTACCTTCTACTGAGTGTGGGAATCTGGTAATGATGCACAGGTGAATTGACCCCACATTGCAATTTGTGTTGCTTCATTGGGACTCAAGGTAAATGAGCCCCATATCCAATATTTAACTTCAGACTTACACTTTGTGACTATTTAGCTAAATTTTCCAGAAGTCTCCTTTTCTGTCTGGTTTCTCCTTGAAAGTGACTCAGATTATTCCAGTGATTCATATTACTTTCCAAAAACTCACATGCATTTCAATGAGTGTCAGAGATCCAGTGAGGGATCAGATAGTGGCACTGCCCTCAAATAACCAGGGCAGATGGGGGGGGCATTTGTCCCTTAGACATATCTCCAGATGGGCCCAATGTTTCTATTTCCTTCCACTCTAATGTGTAAATCTGTATGGACAAACTCATCCAGAAGTCTCTGGACATTCCAGGAGACTATGCTGTGTGTGCACATATGTTTGTGGATTGTGCCCATCAGTCACAGACAATCAGAAAACCTCCATGTATGTGCAGTCTTCCTTATTTAAATATCTTGCCTCACCAAATTTAAACTCATTATTGCGCTGATAACGGTAATTAGGAATGCCAACATTCGTGCATCGTTCTGTGCAAATTAACTATCCTTGCTTCCGAAGTGCACATTTATACCCAGTTCTGTTCAGTGAGAGCATATCTGACATGTATGTTCCCCATGTCCAGGAAATTGTCTCTGTATACTGTATTTAAATGTTAGCATGATATGACCATTGAGATGAGTACTGCTGGCTGAATAAAGACAATGAAGACTATAATAACATGTTTCCAAAATTCAGGTAGACATCTGAATACTGGCGCAGCCAATATATAAATTTACATCTAATATAATCTGACCTCCAGTCACAGCTGGTCCTGTGGATAATTGGAGCAGGATTCCCTTCATCTATTACAAAGGGGCATAAAAAATATGAATTTAATCTGCGAGAAAATGTTGATCATTTGCATGATAAGAACGAGGCGAACAAGGTGACTATTCCATAAACACACTGTTCACTGGGGATCTGTGGCATAGCTCCCAGGGACTAAAGAGTTAATGCTTGGCTATTCATTTCTATGCTAAAGAGAGAATATAATAAAATAAAAAAAATGTGTCTTCTTAGGCCTCTCCTTTGCTAAAAGGGGTTTTGAAAAATCAGTTTCCATAGAAACCAGATCAAACATCCAATCTGGGGTGACAGGCCGCGCTGCCGCCTCTGTAGCATAGATGGCGCTGCTGCCTCTGCAGATGAGTTGAATAGCAGAGTCGGGCAGCTTTTATTTAATTCTCCGGTTTTAGAAGCCTTTTAAATTCACGTAGATGCAGGAGGGTGAGCTAAAAAAAAAAATAATAAAAAAAAAAATTCATTGTTTCTGTGTCTGATGTAAGATACCTACTAATGCCTCTTTTACAGTATGTGAGGCTACTGCTTTGCAATGCATTGCATAGTGAATTGTTCATTTTCATTTAATGAAAACCATATTTCAGAGCAATGCCAAAATGGAACAGGAACATGTTTAGTGGATGGAGAACAGCGGTCTCTGGGGAAGTGGAGATTGAAAGCACGGTTTCAGAATTTGCAGTGGAATCATAGTATTGCAGTCCAGCAGAGAGGGTAGACTAAAAAAAATAACAATTTGAACATTATATATTGATAGTGACGCTGTATAAATAGATGATGATGATGACATATAAACTTGCATTATACAGAATCCCAAATCTCTACTCTTGCACAGCTGCCTATTAAAATATTTGGTTATAATATTTTTCAGATTATTACATTTACTTAGCATCTATTCTTCCTGAAATTCTGTTCCTGCAAATAATTTCTTCCAGTTACTCTCTTCTTTCCAATTCTACCCTGCGTGTTCCCTTGTCGTATGACGTTCTGAAAATGTATCCTAATATTTATATACGTCTTCCATATGCCCCCCTTCCTGCACTTTCGACTGAAAACAGGCCTCTAAGAAAGAACGCAAATTGTTTTATTGGGGAACGTGACAGGAGACATAAATTTGGAGACCGAATTTTTATTTTAAGAGAATAGAAAAGGAAACACCTGCAACATTGTGGATTATATTTTCTCAAATACAAAATTGGCAATTTCTTCCCACGTTTATGTTTACAGTTAAACAATTAGCGCAACCTCATTCATTTAGCAAAACGTTTAGTTATGTTCTTCTCTCAAAATATATGGCTTACAAATATGTAGATGGTTCCCATCTATTCTATTTGTGGATTTGGGACAGGTTTCAGTGCGGCGGAGTTCGTGAAAGGGGGCGTGGCTGTGTAACTGTTGGGGAGTGGCATGCCTCCGATTGGCCTTCCATAAAGCTCCTCTTCAGTCCCGCATGTACCTGCTGCTGGCGCGTTTAAATGGCACCAGCTATCCTCCCAAATGTTCTGGAAACGGGACAAAACCCCTGATCTGTCAAATCGGTTCCGTTCCATCTAAATTAGGACAGTTGTGAGGTTTGTATGTGCACTTTGTAGAAGATTTAAAGTGGACGTAAGTCCTGAAACAAGGGATGGAATTAATTATTACATTTATACTTTTACCTTTTTTTTTTATAGGGTTAGGGTAAACATTGAGAAGTCACAGGAGACCTCATTAGGTTTTCTATATTAACCTGATTCTAATAGTATTTAAAAGAGCATGTGTCATTAGCACAAGTTAGTGTACTTAGGGGATTAAGAGGCCAATTAGTAAAGGGTGAAAATCCCTATTGCTGGGGACGTGCCAACCTGTTTAACATGACTCGGGTCATTGCCCCGCCCCCAGAACATATATATTATAGATATAATATACTGCTATACTTTTATGTATAAAATCTTTTATTTAACTTGTAATGTTTTTAAAGGAGTAGAACTTAAACTTGTTTCAATTTATTATTTGAACATTCTTCTTTTTCATGCTTGTTAAATTTATTTTCAAAACTCACATCCGTTCATTAGAATAGTTAGAACAGCAAAACCATCCCAAATGTATTAATCAACAGCGAGGCCATCATCCCAAATCCATTATAATGAAAATCAAACCTCAACATTCCAGCCTCATGTCCGAAAGGTACAATGAACCACTGGGCTTACAAACTCATGTAAACTTTTTACCCATTAATAGACTTTACAAATAACTTAATGCTCCAACTGAAGGCAAGTTCAATAGCTGTAATTCTCAGACATGTTACCCCACCAAACACAATGGGGAAGTAGAGGTTTTGCCCATAGCAACCAATCAAATTCTAGCTATCATTTATCCAGTATATTCTAGACTATGATAGCTGGAATCTGATTGGTTGATGTAGACAACACCAACACTTTTCCTTTTTGGAATGTTTGATAAATCTACCCCCACTTTATATGAATGCTGGCCGCTCTGCTCTCTGTATCGGCTCATCGTTAGCAGCAGCCTGGTTCAGTAGCAGACAAACATCGCTTATGAATTTACTTCAAATTCCATTGCTTTATGGAGTTGATAAGTTAACATTGTTTAAAAGTGTGCACCTCCCAGTGGGGGATGGACCAAGACTCTGCGTGACGTGTTAGCGAGATCTTCTAACATACACAAGATCAGTGAGAGCGGCGTGTTCTGTGTTCTTCTTATAGGGATAATACTGTAATAGGATGAGCTACAGGGGCAATAATGGGATTTTGCTGCTGATGAGTTTAAAATCTTCATTAACTACTAAATCCTATTATTGCCGAGTGAAATCTGCGCCTATTCAAGTACTGTCTGGCGACACGAAAATTAGATCATTTAATCAGACTTTTATTCTCCCTGTATCCTCCCTAAAAGCCCCAGCAGGAGAAACCACTCTAGAGCTGAGAATATACTGTTATTCTGTGTACATGTATATGTTTGTGTATGTATGTGTGTGTATGTATATATATATATGTATATGTATATGTATATGTGTGTATATATATATATATATATATATATATATATATATATATATATTTAGAGATATATATATATATTTAGAGATGTTCACTGACCCCCGTGTTTTGGTTTTGGATCTGGATTAACTTTGTGTTTTGGTTTTGGACCCCGATTTTTTTTTTTTTTTCTTCTAAATCCCTATTTATTTATTTTTGCTAAAGTCACATAATTTGGCTATTTTATCCCTACATTATTAACCTCAATAACATTAATTTCCAATGATTTCAAGTAAATTTTTGTCAAGTAACAAGAACACTGCTACACCTCCTGTTTCTGTGTGAGCAATGTCACTGAAGACTGGAGAGTGACAAGAACACTGCTACCCCTGTTTCTGTGTGAGCAATGTCACTGGAGACAGGATAGTGACAAGAACCTGCTACCCCTGTTTCTGTGTGAGCAATGTCACTGGAGACTGGAGAGTGACAAGAATACTGCTACCCCTGTTTCTGTGTGAGCAATGTCACTGGAGACTGGAGAGTGACAAGAATACTGCTACCCCTGTTTCTGTGTGAGCAATGTCACTGGAGACTGGAGAGTGACAAGAACACTGCTAGCCTTCCTTTTTCTGTGTGAGCAATGTCACTGGAGAATGGAGAGTGACAAGAATACTGCTACCCCTGTTTCTGTGTGAGCAATGTCACTGGAGACTGGAGAGTGACAAGAACACTGCTACCCCTCCTGTTTCTGTGTGAGCATTGGCACTGGAGACTGGAGAGTGACAAGAACACTGCTACCCCTGTTTCTGTGTGAGCAATGGCGCTGGAGAGGGAGGTACTTATAGAATCCAAATCCCTTTGAGATCCGACAATACAACAATGACATTTCGCCTCAATTCAGATCCGAGGATGCGCAAAAGTAACGAGCCGGCTCACGAGCCCACTCTGTTGTCCTAAGTTTGGGTGGGCTAGGTTTTTTAAGAAAACCAAGCCTGAGCATCTCTATTATATATATATATATATATATAATGTGTGTACAAGAAGCAAATGTTTTAGGTCAGATTTATCAAAGCTTTTAAAAAGGAAAAATGGAGGTGTTGCCCATAGCAACCAATCAGATTCTAGCTATCATGTTCTAGAATATACTGGATAAATGATAGCTAGACTCTGATTGGTTTTATGGAACACCTCCACATTTTCTCTTTAGAAGGTTTGATAAATCTCTCCGTTTGACTTTACTAATGATGCAAATGGATTACCACACTTGCCAAATATTTACCACCATAAATTAGGGATGCCCCAATGCATGCCAGCAATCTGTCCTTAATCATGTATATCTGCTGTGATTTAAGATGGCATCTCCCATGATGTATCCTCATATGTGTAAGGGAAGGGGTGGGGGGAGCAACTATTGTAAAAGGCTAATGAGCTGCGCTAGGTTCCCAACTTCCAATACAGAATTCTGAGCGGTCGTATCTGAAATGAAGTAACTGTTACTAAAATACTATTTTATTGCAGGGTATATAGTACTTTATGCAGAGCAGGTTGATTTATACATGCACCTACTTTTCGCGTCATTGTATACATTTGTTCACACCTTCTGGCACTCTGCTGTGGGCATTCGTTGAAGTTTGATAAATAGAAAACAATTAGAAAACATAATTATAATAAGCAACTTACACCGGCAGCTGACATATAATGTTCCCTATGGAGCCCATGGAGACTCGTGATCAGGGCAGAGATCCCTAGGTAGAGATGAAGCTATTCCACGCGGTTGTAGAACACTAGGAGGTAAGCTGCAGCTGTATGTGACAATCTGCATCTATTGTATGCTGGATTGGTACATGTAATTCTGTTTGCTGGGTTTCCTGCTTTCATACAATGTGACTTACAATCACTTTTAGGGGCTGGTTTATCGAAGGGTGAAAAGCCTTTTTGCCATCAAAATTGGGTGTATTTATATTTATTTATTTTTGTGCTAACAGTGTAACTGGAAGCTTAAACTGAACTTCCACACCTGCATAGGGCCCCAAGATCAGAGAAGGGGGCGGGGCCACAGAAGGTTTGTACATGTATGGCTGGGCCCCTCTTGACTTGGGTTATGCCATACTTGCCAAAACTTCCCCTCCGGGAGATTTCAAGGGGAGGTCAGGTGGAAATTTAGGGGGAGGGGGGATAAGACGATTGCATCACCGTGCCCCCACCCCTTGCTGTGCAGGTAAGTGGGGCTATGATGGTAGGTAGGGATCCGAGAGGGAGGCTGCTCTTCCGGAAGTCTTTCCCGAAATCCTAGAGCCTGGGTTATGTTCCTGGTTTGGAGTCTGGGTTTGGATTACAGTTGCGGTTAGACTACCATTATAGCAGTACTAGATTAAGATACATGAGGTTTAGGATGGGGACTAACATTGGATTTAGTTTAATAGATGACATTAACTCTTGTGTATGATTTATGAGATTTTGCTCACATAAAGACGCCCTCAGTGGTTCTTTTGCAGCTACAGCGAAGGGTTAAAGCGCCATTAGTGAGATGGTGCCAATGGATGTCTCCTTCACCCCAAGACAAGTAGATCCGGGCCAGCTTTCAGTGCACATTGAGCAGATGGGCAGCCGGGATACAGCAGGGACCTGTCATTTCGGCTGATGCACTACTAATTGCAGACACCCCCCCAACTTGAGGCTTACAAGACAGGCTGATTGCTGCCTACATCTTGTAACAGCGCAGGTTACACGCCACGTGGCTTGTATCATTTGCATATTACTGGTGAAAACAAATAGCCATGTTGGGCTGTCACTCAGGGCCCTGATAAAGACATATGTTTGCGCAATCTGGCCTCTCCTCTTGCTGGCAATGCAATGGTGCTTGAAACACACATCCCCTTTATATCTGTATCCACCTCCTCTCTAAATCTTACCCCTCTGTTACATCACCGGCAACTATAACCATTAAAATCATTTACACAATGCTCATTACTTATAAGCATGAAAGGCACTTTAACCTCAACTATTTTCTTTGCTTAATTATGGGGAAAGTATGTGATAGTCATTGTTTATAGGTCCCTTTGTGCACTCTGGGCCTGTTTCATTAAGGAACGCAAAGTGAACGCAATTTGTGTTTTAAAAAAAAATGGACAGAAATGCAATTAGGTACGTCCGTATTCTACAGGAAGAGGATCCGAAGAAGCGTTTCCTGTTGAATACGGGTAAAAGCATGCTCTACCTATACGACACTTGGCGTATGCAGACAGACACAGCACACTGCTGGATATGTACAATATTTATGTATATATAAAGTGCCGACACGGAAAACAAGAATAAATTGTTAAACACATGTTAATAATATAATCTTTAATGAATTTTTTTTTTTTTTTACATGAAATACATATTTTAGGATGTTATTAATGGGTACATGTAATGCATTTTTACAGTTGCACTTGATTCTAAACATGTGCTCTAGCTGCATACACATCCATCATCATTATCACTCTGCACTTACACCTGACCTGTAGCTGGTGCAAGTGATATGGCTGAAAATCACATACCTGAGAGATGTCCAGAACTTAAAGCGGACACAGCTGTGTGCGCTCAACCTTGGCACGCCCTTACTGTACATTGACTGCGTGCATACGCCCCTTTCCTCCACCGTTCCGCCCTTCAAATCATAGGCTGTTGGAAGTGTCCTTTGCGTTCGAAGATTAATTGCATACACTTGCGCTATTTGACGTATAGTCCATTTCTGGGCAGGCGCAGTACAGTAACATTTTTTTTATTTGATGCATATGATCTTAGGGTCATCAAAGTCAATATTTACTGGAAAGAAGAGGTTCCCCTGTTAAATGAGAAGGCTTGCTAGGACACCAGCAACCAAATGGTTGGTCCTCCTGTCCTGTTGGACCCAAGACAAATGCCTATTTGGACAGCCCTGTTATCATCATCAGTCATTGACATAGCTGCTATCCTCCACTTGTGCCAGAATCGATCCATTCACTTGGCCCGAGAGCTGAATGTGTGGATCTCGTCTAGTTTGGCACTATATGAGTGGCCAAATAGGACATTGATCTGTCAGTAGTCACAAATTTTTTTATTTTTTTTTAACTTTCCTCCCCCATCACATTGAAGCATCTGTTATTACAGAAAGTTTTGTGTTTTGATACCAACTAAGAAAGTAGAAGGAACAGGTGAACACGGTGCGTTTTCTGATGCACATTTTAACCTGTGCTAGTACATAAGGAGAGAGCTTCCAAATGTTTTACATTAATCAACGTATAAAAGCCTTCTCTTATCCATGCAAATTATTGAGTACAAAAACAATCTGATAGAGATCCTTGTGCAGTGACCTTTTGTGGCATAGACATAAAGTAATTAATCATAGGTGAGATAGTAGGAAGTCATGCGACTTAATTTTTCTAGTACACAGTTATAAATGTAATACATTTAGTCCTATAGTTAACAGAGTACAGCATACATATGAACAAATATAGCGCAGCTATGAAGCTTGCGTAATTCATATTTATATGACCAATACTTTAACTTTCTCCCAAAAAGTTTGTTGACATCATTTAGATTGACATATATATAACATATATATATATAGTGTATGTGGTGTGGCTGTATAGTGCGGTCCATTGACAGTTTAGAAGGAAGACTATGAAAGAAAAGATATGGGGCAGCACGGTGGCTCAGTGGTTAGCACTTCTTCCTCACAGCACTGGAGTCATGAATTCAATTCCCAACCATAGCATTATCTGTGTGGAGTTTGTATGTTCTTCCCGTGTTGCGCAGGTTTCCTCCCACACTCCAAAAACATACTGGTAGGTTAATTGGCTGCTATTAAAATTGACCCTAGTCTGTCTGTGTGTGTGTGTATGTTAGGGAATTTAGACTGTAAGCTCCAATGGGGCAGGGACTGATGTGAGTGAGTTCTCTGTACAGCGCTGCAGAATTAGTGGCGCTATATAAATAAATGGTGATAATGATGCTGATAATTGCCCACATTTTCAGGAAAACAGGATGAGCACTGCAAATTTTACTCTCTTGGTGCAAGTAATGGCTCGTTGAATTCCCAGTACTAGAATGAATTTTCTCTACGCACTGTACATTCAGTTAATTTCAGAGATTCACTAAACTACTTTACTTCCAATGAAATTATCTGATCCGTATTCCGGTAGTATGGGGCTTTAGGTGAAAGTGAATGAGGATGTGCAGTTAGTTATAGAAAGTGACTTTTCCTTTGCAGGGAAGTGGATGTTACAGCTGGCTGAAGCGGGTCAGATCACAAATGAGTTTAAAATGAACTTAGATGGGTTGTTGAAATCAGCGGAACCCTCCGCCGAGTTCCCATCCAGCAGCCAGTACAGTTAAATAAATAAAGACGAGAGTGCAATCATGCAGTCATTTTACTAAGCTGCAGTGCAAACTACATTCATGTTAGAGGTCAACTCTAGTCAAAATATGGTCTAACATCGTCCTCTCCCAACTAGAAGAACAAAGTGAGACTTCAGGGCAAAAAATAATAGCTCAGATTACTATCCTTTCACTCACTTCATACCCTCACATCATCCACAGCTGCCAAGTAGTTATAACTTTATTAAGTATTTTGTTTGTTCAAGAGTAAAAGTTTTGATATCGACATTTTTGTATTTCGGAGATATGATTTTTCTTTTAGGAATTAGTCACTGGTGTTAGAAAATGACATTTGTGTGCGGTTTGATTTGGGGTGACCGGTGAAGACTTGTGATTACCAGAGTCGTACACGTTATTTGAATACTGTATGTGTATTCCGTGTTAAATGAGGCGTGCGTGTGTGTGAGAGAGCGGTGAATCCGAGTGTGAGCAATGTGTTTGTTGTGACCATAAAAATCTATATCCTATTAAACGGTTCAGCGTTTCCTGTTTACAGGAGGCCAGGGCTGCATAATATGCGCTGACTTTTTAAATTTTGACTTTGATTGACAGTAACTGTGTGTGCACGTCTGTATGCATGTGAGTGTGGTGACTTTAATTCCATACATCACTGAGTAAAATGCCATCTGTGCTTGGAGGTGTAAAAGTTAGTATGTGATATACATTTTAATTGACTTGAAATAACGTTTGACCCCTAAACGTGACAGTAAATGTACCTCTGCAATAAGGAGAAAAGGGGTGCATTCGGAGGTGTGGATGAAATAAAAGAAGAAGAGTTTAGATGGATCACAAGCTATGCAATTACTGGGGAAGAAATACATTATAAGAAAAACATATGTCTCAACATTAAAGAGCCAAAAATCAAGACAAAATCGTTCATCCCTCCATCCACTCAAGGAAAACCAGATGCGCCCAAACCACAGCCGTATTTTCCAATGTCGGGAAGACTTACTAAGCCCCCTCCCTTTTTTGTCCATGAAAATCGGTACTGTCATGGGAAAATAGGGACTGTTGGGAGTATGGCATAGCAACATTAATTGTAGGTTCCTTAATAATGTGTGATACACAGGGTAATGAGTTACCATGCACAGTATGGATGCGATATAATGAGGTACCGAGTGTAGAGAACATTTTATTATTAATTTTAGCCTTTATTTAGGTGAAATATTCAGTGTAGCGTTGCAGAGCCAAGTGGAGAATAGATACAACGCTCAGCACTATTCAATACAGAGGACAATGATATGGGATGCAATTCTCATACTGTTTCAATACAGAGGTTATGAGAGATTAGATGCAATGCTCAGTATGAAAGATATATGGTACGCAGCAGATAGGAGATATGTAATGCAATGCGCAGTATCAAAGCAACGTGATTCAATACAGGGGATACTGGGAATTTAAATGCAAGCAGTGGTATGGAAATTATATGTTTTAATACAGATGATAGGCAGGTGAGATACAATGCTTAATATGGAATAATATCGAGGACATAAGCTGAAGTACTGAATAAGGAACATACATTTCCGGATTTTTGGGGATGTATTGGAAACTTCAATAATCTCCTCTCCAAGCCATAGAAACGCGGCAGGGGCAAATCCAAGGCGTTTTGAAGCGGACATCAGGTCTGCTTTGTAAATTTCCTCCATTGAAAGCAACTTTCCGATTGCTATACAAAAAATATAGACAGTCATGGGGTGCGCTTTAACAGTTGCTGCTATCAGCTCTTAAGAAGAACCACACAAATGTTCTCATATACATGAAAACTTCAGTAAAAAATCAAGAGCGGATCCTTGAAAAAGACCAATGTAAGGAGGTTGAAACGCGTTGGGTTGAAAGGGCTTAGAATTCTGGAAGAAGAAGGATCTTCTCAATACCATCTAAAGAACCAGAGTGGCAGATATCGTGCAGACATTCTGGGCTGTATTCCATCACGCTCATGTCTATCTGGTAGGGATCCTTATAGACCACCATGTTCCAGCTTTCTCTTATTTTAATGTTTTATATATGCTGATATTTTATGTATGTAGATGCAATAAATGTATTTTCTAGTTTTAAATGGCATCACGTTAGATTTGTTTTATTTTTTGCTTTCCTACGTATTCACACTGTGATATCGGACCTGGGAGAAACATCTAATATTACCTTAAAGGAAGAGAAAGACATCAAGGGGTAAATGTATCAAGCTGAGAATTTTTCGCCGGGTTTGAAAAGTGGAGATGTTGCCTATTAGCAACCAATCAGATTCTAGCTGTCATTTTGTAGAATAAATGATAGCTAAAATCTGGTTGGTTTTTCAAACCCGCCGGAAAACTCTCAGCTTGATACATTTACCCCTAAGTATCTTGATACAACTCCTGTCATAATTTTTCCTCAAGTTAGTGTTATCACACACAGGGAATTGTGTGGTGAAGGACCAATCAACTTTAAACACGGAATTTAACTCACTTTATCACTGAAGGCAATTTTGTAAATAGATTGTCTAGTAAGTGGATTTCTAAAGGAGAAACACTGGATTGATCTACAATTATAATTATCCTAATTTTGTCACTTTTTTCACAAGTGTATGATTATCTGATTAAAACAATATCACCCTATGTTGTATTCTTGTTTTTTATTTTTCACATATTCATTTCACTAACAATTGCACTCAGAAGAGAAGATCTCAAGACAATAAAAGTATATTTTATTATATATGCACTATTGATTTTTTATGAATAATACATATATACAATTTCATATTTATTGAAGTTTGTTTTTCTGGATTGGGTTATGCGGCGCTGGAAACTATTATATTTTTATTGAAGTTTCTGATATCTGTCGTCCAGTGCAAACTTTACACCTAAATGATTGTGAATGAGCCCACTGACCATTCCATCATAGGGCACTTTCAGAATGAGTCATGTGACACAAGTAGGCGGGGCCTCCTTGTTAAGAACATATAGATAGAATCCATGCAGAAAATAATGCATTTCTGCTCTTGGAAAAAGCCATCTCATAAATGAAGTAATATTTCTTTGAATTAGTAAATTAATCACAGTTTTGTCACATAAGTGCGTAAATGAATGCCTGATTATCCACACATATGTCTAGCAATTCCCAGCGGAAGTTTTTTTTTATTTTATTTGTAATAATTCAGACTTGGTATGTTTTCCCCCAGTGGGTATATTAATCTGCCTCTAATTGCTAATCATTAAGTGAGCTAATATCTCAGATTCATATAAATATCTTTATGTGGAATTAATTGCTTTTCACATGAAATGTATTTTACAACTGCGTTCATGAAACAACATTTTTCCACTTTTTTTTTAAGATAAAAACTAGTTTGGAGATTAGTAACATGAGACCTCCCGGCGGTGGGAGAGCTAAAAGCAGCTACGGCATGCAAATAGTTAATTTATTTCTATACATGCAGTTGAATGTGATAATTGGGTATTAAAGTATATGATTCTAAATCCTCTTGCAAAAATAAAATACCTCATACCTGCAATCAAATAATCTGCGCTTATCTATTTTATGTAACTTTTAAGCAGCTAACAAAGAGGTAAAAGATTAATAATAACTTTTCGTGTGCAAATCGCACAAAATAGGGTTTTCAAATGTCTGGACGAAAACGGATTTGTCCGATTGTAAATAATTAGGCCCCTTGGATTCCGCTTGAAATCTTTAACCCGGTCCTGTTTTTTTTGCTGGGTGCTGTCCCTAAAAGTGTCCGTTTGCTCCTTCTCCACGCTATCAGGCGGCGCACCGTGAGGGCGCCGTACAAGAGCAGTGGAGATACTGGAAGAGGGACATCAGTCCCTCATCAGTCGGTGTTTTAGGTGTCCCCAAACCTTTGGCGGTCTTGGAGACCACTTATGTTCGCCAAATGGTACCGCTGATCATGTACAGGCATTAGACAAAATAAAAATAATTTGCAAACATCGTTTTATCAATAGAGGGATATTGTTTTTTTTTTGTTTTATTGCAGTCCTCTAAATTAGACACTATTCTCTACCTGTAAGATTGTAAGGGACAAATGAATACCACTGGTATATATCTGCGGCCCAATGAATAGCAGATTATTTCACAATTAACCCTTTACAGTGATCACAGCAAGAATGAATAAAAATCTCTCTTAATATAGAATTTATGTAAATAAATGTACTTGAATGAAAGCAATTTTGTTGTCTTTTAGTGACTTGTTTTACAACATTCCTGTTCTCCACAAAAACTCCAACAATTTGTTTTCTACAATGACTCCAGCCTGATGCTGCAGTTTAACCTTTCCTGACTAATCTCTCTGCTGCGGTTTCCTTCTTTTTACTAGATATGGCTGCTCTTGCTGTTATCTGCTACCATGGCTGTTCCTTCATCTCTACTTAATTACCTTGCTGATGTACCTTCTCTCTCAGCAACCTCAAGTGCACCTGTGACCTATGCACAGTGGCAGCCATTTTGTCAGCTGACCCCAATATTCATGAGAAGGCAGCCCATCAATCCTTGTGACATCACTGAGGCAGCCATATTGTTGCCTGAACTGACATACATGTCCGTATAGCCCATCAGTTCACTGGGAATGAGTGATGTCACTACAACACCATCAGCCATGTTTTAAACTGTAATACCTCTTTAACTACTTATTGGCACAAGGATGTGATTGCTTGAGTATACCTCCCAACTGTCCTCATTTTTGTCAGGACAGTCCCTATTTTAGGGCTCTGTCCCACCTGTGGAAACGCTAGTTAGCCCCCTGGGGGAGTGGCCATGTACCCTTCGTGACATGCACATGTACCCATCGTTATGTGCACATGCACCCATCGTTATGTGCACATGCACCCATCGTGAGGTGCACATGCCCCCTGTCCCGATACCAATGTTGGGAGGTAAGCTTGAGAAATATTGTTATAATACCATCAGAATTACCACCTGTCAGTAAATCACCGATGGTAAGCCAAAATTAAGTTATACTTTCATCTGTCAGTAAGAAAAACTACAGACCAGTAAAAATCCATAGCAATGAGTCTACACGTAGTTGTGAATATCTCTCCTGCCCCCAACCCTTTCTCCTACTTATCTGTTGGGTCAGTTTGGTAAAAATGTTATATACCATATTACGGCATTGTCAGTAAATCTTAATCAAATTAAAAGTAAATATATAGTTAAAATAGTTTGCAACCCCGATGACCACATCTCTCATGGGAGAGAAAAAGTAAAGCAAAAAAAACATTTTTATGGTCAGGACAACTGCGGTCCTGACGGCTAACGCTAATTTATGGAACTTGTTAGAACGGCTTTTCTTAAATGAAGTGTTACTTTTATTTCAATGAAACCAGATAATGACAGCACTTGGCACCAGTACTGAACATATGCTCTCTGCATTACATTTGTCCCATTAGCGATGAAACTTCTGGAATGTCAGCATAAGTTTGGCAGCTCGCGGAATTAGCTATTCTGCTCATCTTTCTCCAGCAGGGGAGAGGTTAAGGGTTACGGTAAAAATATCTCCCTGTTCCGATGGCGTTGGGATGATCCACATGAGAACTGTTCCAGGCAATTAGTGTAACAAGGGAAGTTTGGCAGTTTCCTCTGGCAGTGACAGAGAAAGGGGCACATTTGTTACTTGCTAGAGCCGGATGAGTTTCACGTGGGTCTGCTCCTGGGGGGAGCCCCCGGAACATGCCTGTGGCCATAGGAGAGAGATTTCAGCTGGTAAGTGGCTCCCAGGAGACGGATATCGGGATGTCACATCATCTCACCGCTGCTGAAGTGTCCTGTACGAGATTCATTCTCAGCTTCTGCTAGTAAAGTTATAATAGCGCTCCCAGGGTGAATATATTCTGTCTTATTAAATGCACAGAAGAGATTATAATAAGGACATATGGGGCTATTGATAAGGCCCAGACGTGTCATATCAGGCTTCAGGCGCCCGTTTATGATCTGACGTGTAAAAGTCTACTTCCTGCAAGAGATACTGTTAACTTGGGTGAATGGGTTTCTGTGTATTGCAATGTTCATACATTAATGGTCTTACTCTGTGTTTTAAAATTCTGGCTGATAGAGCAAATGGTCAGAGCCTTACTGCACAGCGACGGAACTACAGTGGGTGCAGCACAGCTAAAGGGTATAACCCCCCCTAAAAAAACACTGACACCAGCCTGGTGACATATATACTTTGCTGATGTGCACAGAAGGAAGGTGGGCCTGCACACCCGAAAGTGAACATCCCCTTTGAGAAAATTAGTATTTGGAGCCGTGAGGACATATAAGGTCCATCATTGGAAATGATGATCATCATCATCATCTATTTATATAGCGCCACTAATTCCGCAGCGCTGTACAGAGAACTCGCATCGTTCCCTGCCCCATTGGGGCTTACAGTCTAAATTCCTTAACATATACACACACACAAACCGAGAGACTAAGATCAATTTAAAAGCAGCCACTAGTATGTTTTTAACCCAATTAAAATTAACCCACTAGTATGTTTTTGGATTGTGGGAGGAAACTGGAGCACCCGGAGGAAACCCACGCAAACGCTGAAATAATAACCATAATAAATTATCGCTGTGGCCCGACCGTTTCATGCCGCCATACTGATGATAATAGCGCCACATGCATGAATCTGCATTATACACCATGTGCTCACATCATGATTTGTCAGTGGCCCATTTTATTATTTTATAAAATGAAAATTACTATTATTCTTATTAGTATTATAATACTAGTGGTAGTTATCAGTATCCCAATTGTAAAGCGTTACAGAATTTGCTGGCGCTATATAAATAAATGATGATGTTGGTGATGGTTAAGGTGGAACTGATCCTTTTATTATAACTCTCTATTTTCAGATGCCTATAATTTTTAAATAGTAATAACGATCTGCATGAAGATCGTCTTGCAGAGACATAGTAGCAAGGGGGGGTTGGAGAATCCGTTCATCCAATTCTAAAGACTGGCTGAAAATTTGCCACAAAACTTGGTTTGGGAGAAGCTTGTTCAGTGTCTCAGGGGCCCCCTAAACCTTGGTGCCTTAGACAACCGCCTAGGCTCACTTATTGTTAGTGCCGTCCCTAATGTAAGACCAAGGATTCACTCCGAATAAAAATGTGCCTCTTTAGTGCGTGGACTTAGTCTGTCACGTCTCTTTCTTCTTGTACTTTCCTAAATCCCCAGACATCTTTTAAGATGGTAACTTTTTTTTTTTTTCTTTTACACCTCGTATTTGTACTTTGATGAATCGTGAAGGATTTTTGAGTTCGGTTTGGTTTGACAGTGAAGGTTAATAGAGATCTTATTCAGTGGTCCGCTGCTCGTCTGCACAATAAACCACATTGACACTTGGCAATCTCTGTGATCAGACAGCTTCAATCATAGTGATACACATTGCTTTGTATGAAGGCAGCAGTGGGGAGAAATGGCTGCTTTTGCATCTCTCTAGTGCTATAATCTGCCAGAAAACAAACATACATTCTCCCAATGGGCAGGCAGGCTTCCAGGTTGCATAGGGTTATAGTATATTTAGGGAATATTTATGATTTATTGTGCTGTTTCCTGTTCTATAAAAAGCCAAATATTGACAAGATGTCTGGCCATAGCTGGTGCCATCTTTTCATGCTTATGACCATTAGCGAATGCGCTCAGAGGCTGTCTGAGTCCTCCCGCCGGGTCACAGAGATGCCACCAACCTACGGGCTGGTAGTAGCGACATGTTTCCTTCCCATTCCTCTGACAGCAGAGTACAGCGCAGGACAGAAAGATGAAGACTAAAGGGCTTGATTAATCAAGGCACACATTCTGAGCGTTTGGCTTAAAACGCACGTATTTCGACTTTGCGCACCCCCAAATTCTTCAAGGCATTGGATCTCTAGATACGTGCGCTGTCGAATTCAGGTGTAGGTCTGCTGTGCTCTGCTACACACGACACTGCAAAAAAGCCTATGTGGATTATAAATTCGCCAAACAAATTGCAGAATTTTTTTATATACCGTATATACTCATGTATAAGCCGAGTTTTGCAGCACATTCTTTATGCTGAAAAAGCCCCCCCTCGGCTTATACTGGAGTCAACAAGTTTCCCCAGTTTTCTGTGGTCCTCGGCTTATATTCGAGTCGGCTTATACTCGAGTATATACGGTATATATATATTTAATGCCACCAGTTAACAATATAGGCATTAATGATCAAACAAAAAGTTTTTTTTATATATATATTTTTTCTCATAAAATATATTTATTCGGATGTTCTTAATGTCTACTGAACATGAAATACATTTTTACAGTTGTTCTAGCATGTATACACAGCCATCATCACTACTGATCAGGACTTAGACCAGCCCTGCAGCTGGAACAAGAGACACGGCATATAAACAAGTAACTTTGAGATGCCCAAAGCTCGATTTGGATGTGGCTGCGTATGCTTGAGTTTGGCCCCTACTGTACGTTGACTACGGCAACACGCCCCCTTCCTCACCCAATTCACTCCCCAAAATTGTAGGCTAATGTAAGTGTCCTTTGCGTTCAACGACGGAGCGGACAGGGCTGCGTTTACTGCCGTATCTCCCGGTTCTGGGGATGCGCAGAGTGATTTTGCGTACGATACGCTCAAAATTGGCAGATTCAGGTCTTGATGAATTAGGCCCTATGAGTATATTTGTTTTGGCTGATAGCTTTCAGCTTCCTGTCCTTCACTCTTATTTGTGCAGTTGAGTTGAGGAAAGGAGTGGAAATTGAGTTATTGTCAGCCAATAGCAACTCTGAGACCAGAAACCAATGAGAGCACAGGAGGAGGTACATAAAGTACCACTAACCGCTGGACTCTGGTTTGTACCTTTTCCAACAGAAACTTGGTCATTTTTGGTTGTCATTTCATGCTTGCTGGTCATTTTATTTGTTGGTCATTGAGTAAAGTCTCAAAATTCAAAGTGAAGTTTGATCTGTACTTGGTCTGATTGAGAAAGTACCCAACCAGCTGGGACAGATATTATATATGGAGATCTAGAAAACATCAATCTACCCTGATGCACTTTCCTTTGGAATGTTACCCAGTAGAACATTGGGAGGGACATCTCACAGCACCCGCTCCACTCGCCCAGAGGGTAAAAAACAGACACTGAAGCACAAAGGTTCGGCATCCAATCCCCAACGGAACCTTATATTATCTTAAGACAAAACTCGTTTGTCGTAACCAGAATAAAGTATATTCCAATGATCTGAACTACAGATACTCTGCTATGTATTCGAAAGATATGTCACCGTTAGAATAAATTATATTAAAACATTTTGGAACCAACATTTCTGTGATACTTATTGAAATAAAAAAAATAGGCCTTTATAATACAGATAGTTTTATATTGCAATTAGACAAGAATATATTGAAATAATTTGAACCACAGCTATTGCAGTATTTGAGTGAAAAAGAGATTTAAAAGTCTGGGTATAATGATCTAGGTACATCTTGCTGCCATCAATACATAGCTGTCTATCATCATCAGTGTTGTCACCATAAGCTGATATACAGCTTGAAGATGTATGACTTTGTGAGTGTTGCATTTGAGAGGGTTGTAGTTCATTGTGTTCTTTTATGTATATTGCTGTCACCATAACTGTATAATACATTGAGACATTACAATGGAAGCTGTCTGGTAGTTTAAACAAAGTACATTCCAATTATATCTAACAACATTTACTGCGGTAATTATATCAGTGAAAAATAGACATTTATAGCACAGGCAAGTTTCTGGCTGTATAAAGCCAAAGTGTATTCCAACAATCTGTAACCACACCTATTGTATTTAAAAAAAAGAATGTTTGATTATCTGGGCTAGTTGAAAGAAAAACTTCAAACTTAAAAAAGTTGTTACTATTTGTATAGTGTCAATTACACCTACTGAGTGAATCACTACCATATCACAAAGTGTACAAATTTGGTGTAAAGTGACAAATCTGTACACTACTAAATTGATACAACCAGAAAGAATATTTAATACTAAGAGAAATGCTCTATCTGTGACGGAAGTGGGTGTAGCTCAAACAAATGGGTGTACGGCCAGTGGTAGCCCAGTCAGACTCGAATTCCTCATCTCTCTCCGGCTCACATACCACCACGAACCTTCTTTAGCTATCACCATCTCAAGATGGCGATAACAAAGGATATTTATTGGGAAAATGCTTTATTCATTTAAATAAAGTAGTTTTTCCAACCATAATAGGAGCAGAATCATATATTTTTTTAAAAATATATTTTTCATTTAATTTTTTTACATTATTATTGGAACTGGAGTCCCAAGTCTTCCAGTTCCATTGCGCATGCGCACTCCTGCAATCCGTGAACGGACTCGCCATCAGAACTCGGCAGTCCTGACACCGCCGGAGAGAGGCCCGACGGAGGAGGCCTGGTTTGTGCACGGACCTCAGTAAGTGGGTCGGAGGGTCCGGTGCATGACACCCAGTAATTTCTCTCAGTATTATCTTGTAGGACTCCATCATATGTAACTGAAACTACCCAGTAACTTCTCTCAGTACTACGTCACAAGCCTCTTGTACGTCTCAATCATATGTAACTGAAACTACCCAGTAACTTCTCTCAGTACTACGTCACAAGTCACTTGTAGGTCTCAATCATATGTAACTTAAATTACGCAGTAACTTCTCTCAGTACTACGTCACAATCCTCTTGTACGTCTCAATCATATGTAACTGAAACTACCCAGTAACTTCTCTCAGTATTACGTCACAAGCCTCTTGTACGTCTCAATCATATGTAACTGAAACTACCCAGTAACTTCTCTCAGTACTACGTCACAATCCTCTTGTACGTCTCAATCATATGTAACTGAAACTACCCAGTAACTTCTCTCAGTATTACGTCACAAGCCTCTTGTACGTCTCAATCATATGTAACTGAAACTACCCAGTAACTTCTCTCAGTACTACGTCACAAGCCTCTTGTATGTCTCAATCATATGTAACTGAAACTACCCAGTAACTTCTCTCAGTACTACGTCACAAGCCTCTTGTACGTCTCAATCATATATAACTGAAACTACCCAGTAACTTCTCTCAGTACTACGTCACAAGCCTCTTGTACGTCTCAATCATATGTAATTGAAACTGCCTAGTAACTTCTCTCAGTACTACGTCACAAGCCTCTTGTACGTCTCAATCATATGTAACTGAAACTACCCAGTAACTTCTCTCAGTACTACGTCACAAGTCTCTTGTAGGTCTCAATCATATGTAACTTAAATTACGCAGTAACGTCTCTATTACGTCACAAGCCTCTCGTAGGTCTCAATCATATGTAACTGAAACTACCCAGTAACTTCTCTCAGTATTGCATCATAAACCTCTTGTAGGTCTCAATAATATGTAACTGAAATTACTCGGTAGCTTTTCTAATATTTAGCTGAGAAACCTCTCACAGGCCTTAGTCATGTCTTGCTCCAGTGAACCAATGCTTTTCCATTAACATATAATTTATTTTTTAGATCAAATCCTCCTTATCTGACTTAATTGTGTACAGTTCCGAGCTGATTTGATGAATAAAGAATATGTTTTTAGGACTGGTGTAAAAAGATTGAGGTGGCTGTGCACAGCCGGCAGCTTATAGACCCTCCACGTCACTACTAGGCCTCAGTGCACTGGTCTTGCAGATGGAATCAGAGGATTGAGTGCAGACTTAGCCTCCTGCCCATACAGATCTATACATAGATCTCAAATACACGCTGTGCCACAAGAACATATCTGAATCCCGCTTTGCCTCGGTGTCAAGGCTAATCCTGTCTTTCCCGCTCCAGAAGGATTGAAGATATGCACACAGTAAGGAGCGACTTATTCGCATGGTAATATCTTCTATTGATCTTGCCATAGTACACAAAAAAAAGGTCTTGGTCCTGTCACCGGGGGATAACACGAAGTGATTTGCATCTGAAAACACAGGAGTTTGGGTTGCTTTACAGATGGTGGGAAAAATAGGACATGTATTTTCACAAAGAGAGAAAAAAAAGAAACGTCAAGACCTGTTTCTAGCGTTCATATTAATATCGCCAGTTCAACCCCTGCAAAGCTGCAGAACATGTACAGCTGTCCTATATTGTGAAACCAATTTCTGGGATTCTGTGCAGACTGTTTAGCAGAAGGTAACAAGCATATGGCCTACTCTGACCTGATGTGTGAGGAACAGTAGCCAAGGCAACCTCGGCCACTCTACTGATGGGTGAATGACAGCTACCGACTAAGAATGATGGGAATGGGAGTTCCAGAGGTCAATGGACTCTGCCGCCTTTTATTTTATATTGAATTGCTCTTGTAGTTATATGATTATATTTTAACCACCAGCTCGGGCAATATCAAACCCTGAGAATATGTTGCAAATCTTCATTTGCAAAACTCACAATCTAAACCTTTAATGATATTTCTTTTCCTTGATTATTCTTGTGATGTCTACATCATAGTTATTCAAGAGGATCCTTTTCGAAGATACCATTAGTTAAAAAAACAGAGTATATGCACACACATTAATGGTGATGCAAAACTTTTCTATCTGGTGAAAACTGGCTGTTGACTGTGATTGTGCATCCTTATTGGTTCACCGATTTGGTAAGAAAACAAATGACAATTACACGCAAGGCAGTAAAGGGTCTATTAATCAATATTAGATGGTATTCAACACTTTTTAGAAAATCGTTAGGCCAATTTAAGAATAGAATTTTGCTGATTTCCAATATATACCTGTATATATATATATATATATATATATATATATATATATATATATCTATATATCTATATATGTGTATGTATATAGTAGCTTGATTTGACTAGAATGCATGAGTATCATGCACGGGTTAACTTGTATATATATATATAATACCTCAAAAGTCCCACTTGTCCTTAGCACTTCAGGGGTTCAAATGGGTAGGTGGGGGACTTACCTAAAAGTCCCCATAGCTAGTTGTTGCTGGTGGGAGCCATGGTGGGAAGAGGGCTTCAGGACATAATCGCACCATTGGCCTTATGTCTAATGCAGCGTTGGCCACAATTACACCCCAAATCGCAGGCACATTTTGCAGTCATTTAAAAGCCACAATTGTGACCATACGCAAAGCAGCAACCATCTTAATAAAGGATACCGGTCAGCTACAGTAACATGCACCTGGTTTATGCAAGGAAGATGTCACATATATGTACGTCCCACTTGCGCCCATGTTCTTAACCCTTATTTGCAACAGACACATTCACTATTTTGCAATAAAAAAAACTGCTGAAACCTCTAATACCCGAGAAAAAAACTCCCTGTCTCGTGAAATTAAAGCCTTTAAACATGCAATCAACGTAGAAATCACCAATCGGCGTAAGCGAATCATTTACAAATAGCCAATCGCAAGTGGTGGTAACCTTCATCATCTGCTATTTCCAACTGCTCCTGACCACCTGCAAATAACACGGCCATCTCAGACCTTACATGTCTTTGTCCCAGTCTGCATTTGGTCACAATTGCTCAAACACGCCCCCCATGGTTAGTACACTCCGTCCCGCCTATCCAGAGCCGTAAATTAGAATTCTAGCGCCTGGGGCGAGAAAGACAAATTCCGCCCCCTAGCCCTAAATGTTAACCAAATAGACCTAAAATATTCCTAAACTGCGCCCCCATTCAGCGTTGCGCCTTGGGCGCTCGCCCCTATCGCACAGCCCTAGTTACGGCCCTGCGCCTATCAGAAGCAAGCAGGCATGTAAATTTGCATGTGTGCACTTTTCCGGGCATGCAGAGAGCGATTTCACGCAAGATGCGCTGCGCATACTGGCGTAGTGCTCATTCTGCATCAGCCCCTAAATGTGACGTTATATACGCTTATCCACTGTGAGTTTGGGTATTAAACTATGATATTTAGGTGAAATTAAAGGACAAATAAAACATTTTTTTTTAACCCTTAACCTCATTATATGAAAGCAGACTGTAGGAGCCCATGAGTTAGCTGAGAGCAGCAGATGACAGGATGATATCGCACTGTACGATCACCAGACTTTGTATCTGCAACAGGTTCGTCCCTTCCATGTCTCCAGCATATGGCAGATCCCACCAATGTTTGTATAGGAAATAAGTATGATTTACAGCGTGCCTGTGTCACAGCAGCTGCACTAGGATGAGGGGGGAAAGTCATTGCTATAATGGCAACATAATGAGCTGCTAAACGATAATGAAGTTCTTATCGAATTCAAATGTCCCGTCCTCATGAAAACCAAACAAATCCATCATGATTAATACCGCGAGTACGAGAGCAGCCTAATTAATTGATAATGAGAACATAGTTATTTTTAGGGCGGGGGCTTACTATAGAGCTTAACCCCATCAGTGCCGAATACTGTGGATGATGCTGCCGTGTTTGGATTTCAGACGATTGTCTTTTCCACTATCACAAAAATCAGTATTTTTTATTAAAAAAAAGTATATGGATATTAGACAATATATATATATATATATATAATCATATAAGTTATCTTGCATAGTAATAAAGATACAGTACTTTCATATACGGCATATCAATTCTTTAAAAGTTTATGTTTAAATCACTTGTTTTTTATGTTAATTCAGCCTCAGAGTAGCACCAATCTACTGTAGTCTGTGTATATAAATATTTAATTTAACTCCGCTGGGTGAAGTGTGCCACCCTAATCTGATGTAACCTCTGGACAGGAGACACCCAGGGGATGTATTCTGATACGTCTAAGTTCTCATTATTGAGGTCTTCAGTGCCTCCACCCTGGCCTTTCCTATATGAACACTTCACAGAATACAGACGTGTGTTTGCCCGTCAGGGATCAACCTTGGAAAAACCCCTCTCGGTCTCATCCAAGACACAAAAGTGGAGATTTACTAAACAACAGCTATATTGTGAGCTTTTCAAATCGCCACACATCCATTCTGCGTTTTGGAGGGTGAAAATCTAAAACACTGGCTGTGACTGGATCAATTATAAGTAACTTATGGTATAAATTTAAGTAAAGGAAATAGCGCAGGGCGCTTATTTATATAATTGCAAATGCACTTATTTTTGATATTGTGTGTATGTTGGTAAAGGAGATATCTTTATTTCTGAGACCAGGGGAAGAAATCTGTTTGTTTTAACTTTGCGAGAGGAAATGCATTATTTCTGAAGGTATATATCTGATACAATAAGCCTTTATGGAGGAAGTCTGTCGTGATGTGAGGAAATTACTTGTTTGGGGTTTTGTAACTTTCTTTGGGAATGTGTATTCTGCGACTGTCTGAAGAAAGCAGAAACTAACCCCTGTAACATTAATTTCCCACCAATCATATTCATTACTCCTTCCATCCCCACTTACCTGGTACTGATCCATCATTAGTAAGACAGAAACTTATTAAATGTCAGTTCCTCTCTGGGGGACATTCTACAGCTGTCTGTGAGTGGCCCACAGAGGGAAAGCAGGGACCACGAGCTGCAACATTAGGCTGCTCTGCCCCTACTTTGAAAAATGAGAGGCGATTATCCCGGAGCTTTTTCTTTACAGAACAGCACGCAGCCTACCCCGTAAATCCAAGACATCGGTCTCCCCCACACTCTCCTCTGTACAGTCTCCCCCACGCTCACCTCTGTACGGTCTCCCCCACGCTCACCTCTGTACGGTCTCCCCCACGCTCACCTTTGTATGGTCTCCCCCACGCTCACGTCTGGACGGTCTCTCCCACACTCACCTCTGTACGGTCTCCCTCACGCTCACCTTTGTATGGTCTCCCCCACGTTCACCTCTGTACGGTGTCCCCCACGCTCACCTCTGTATGGTCTCCGCCACGCTCACCTCTGTATGGTCTCCGCCACGCTCACCTCTGTACGGTCTCCCTCACACTCACCTCTGTACGGTCTCCCTCACGCTCACCTTTGTATGGTCTCCCCCACGCTCACCTCTGTACGGTCTCCCTCACGCTCACCTTTGTATGGTCTCCCCCACGTTCACCTCTGGACAGTCTCCCCCACGCTCACCTCTGTGCGGTCTCCCCCACGCTCACTTTTGTGCGGTCTTATGTTCTTTTTTTTTTTACAAAAGGAGCGATGGATTCATGTACTAATCTTTTATCATTTGTGGTAAGGAGTCATACCCCACTCCCCCAGTCGGTACTACCCTATTTGTGTCTCCCCTTCCCTTAGGATGTAAGCTCTCAGGAGCAGGGCCCTCTTTCCTTGTGTGCTCCTTCTAATATCCCATCACCCTCTGTACCTCCTGGCTGCTTCCTAGCCCTGTTTTCCTATGCTCGGTCCTACTTCCCGCTGATTACTACCATCGCTCTCGCTCACTGTCCCTCATACAATTTTATCTACATTACTGTTAACTGTTACCTGTATTTTTATCAGTATGTCTGATCTTTGTATTTTGTTCTGTTATGTGTTATGGATCACTGCTTTCTGTATATGTAATGTACGGCACTTCAGACCTTTTGTGGCGCTTTATAAATAAAAAATAATAATAATAATAATAATAGGAGGTATGGCTTTGGGCCGGTGCCTCTTTGGTCTATATATCTGAACTGAACTTAAAAGGGACAGTTTTTCTAACAGATCTCATTGAATTGATTTATATTCAATGATCTCATCATGTTGACAGTGCTGTAATTCATACCAGAATCACTATCTACTCTTCTTACTGATCTTTCCAGTTCCTCATATAGAAGTAGTGAAGTTCTCTATTGTGTGAACAATATAAATCGTGGAAATAATATTTTCTCCCTATCTTCAGTAGGTTTTTATATATTTACGTTTATTAGTCTATTTTAGTGCCTCATGAGACTAAATAAATATATATATATATATATATATATATATATATATATATATATATATATATATTTATATATATATAAAAAAGTTAACCCGTGCATGATACTCATGCATTCTAGTCAAATCAAGCTACTTAAGGTGTTAAAAAGGTTCTTGTCATGCATTTGGGCCATAGCCCAGGCCTTAACCACCAACCACTCCCCACTGTCACCCCCGGCAACCACCAACCACTCCCCACTGTCACCCCCGGCAACCACCAACCACTCCCAACTGTCACTTCTCCTTCAAGAAATATATATATATATATATTTTAAATCTTTATAAACACTTTTAACAATTAACAAATTAAATTAACAAATTAAAAACATCTTAGTATACCAAATTTCAGCCCTTTCTGAATTTTTTTTTCCACACACACTAAGAATTTAGTAGGTCAGTGTATAACTCCGCCCAGCAGGTGGCGCTGCAGCTTGGTTTTATTTTTTCCACACACACACAGACAGACTAACACACGCCACTAGACATTTATATTATAGATATATATATATAAAATATATTTTCCAGCACAGTAATACACAGCCTGTTATATCTAATAATGTCAAACAGTTCCTTTATTTCCTCTTTAAGGGCCTCATTAGAGATGGGAGCAAAACAAAAATAAAAGGTGCAAATTTGCTCCTGGACAAACCATGTTGCAATAACAGGAGGAACAAATGTATTTTCATTTTTTTTGCATGCAGGAAAAAAACTGGTCTGCATTATTTTTACACTGCAATCTAGATTTAAGCTAGGACATGCTCCCTCCCCACTGTAAAGCTATCTACACATTTTATATATACCCACCCCCCATCTGCAGTACAATATGGTTTTGCCAAGGTGCAAATTTACTCCTTTCTTTTGTTTTGCTTCTAATTAAAACATTGTTTACTCTCTGATATAGATGAATCTCTTTATACAAATGTTTTTGCCGATAGAACAAAAAATAATTTGTTGATAATTACCTAGAAAATATATCATTTGCATTATGCTTTAGAACACTTTTGATAATTCCATAACGTTCTAAAGAAATTCCCCACATTCCGCTGCATTTAATTTTAACGCAATTGTTTCCCTCTGCCTATTACCAAGGATGCTATGATACACCTACATGCACTGTACAAATATTTTACTGGATAATATGCAATGATATTTCTCCTAGCCTATGGATTTCCTAATTATAAAGAATAAAAACATTTGAACAACCACAGCTCAGAAGGCAGTAATAGGAAATCTATGACGAGAGTTACAAAGTGAACCAGGGGAATTGCCGGTAGAGAGAGAGAGAGAGGGCCCGATTGATGAAGGAGCGTAAATGGTGATACATTGAAAACCGGACTATACGCCAGAGAACGCGGCAGCTTCCAGTTCATCTTTGAGCACAAAGGACCCTTACTACAGCCTGCGATTTCAGGGGCAGAATGGGGACGGGACTGGGCGTATGCACTTAGTCAAGGTACAGCAAGAGCGTGCCAAGTTCAAGCGCACGAAGCAGCGACCACTTCAACCTTTGGGCATCTTTCCGGTACGTGATTTTCAGTCGTATCACTTGCACCAGCTACAGCTCAGGTGTAAGTGCTGATTACTAGTAATGACGGCTGTGTATGCTGCTGGAACGTGTGTTTGCAATCAGGAGCAACTGTAACAATGTATTTTATGTACAGTAGACATTAATAACATGCTAATAAATGTGTTTTATGGAGGAATTTTTTGTTTTTGTTTTAATGTTTTGTCATTAATGACCATGGGCCTGATTCATTAAGGATCTTAAATGAAGAGGATCCTTATTTCAGTCTCCTGGACAAAACCATGTTACAATGCAAGGGGTGCAAATGAGTGTTCTGTTTTGCACATAAGTTAAAAAATACTGACTCTTTTTTCATGTAACACATAAATATCAACTTTAAATTTCAGTATACAAATAAGCCATCAAGTATTTGTGTGCTACATGAAAAAACAGTCAGTATTTAACTTATGTGCAAAACTGATAATAATACATTACATAATACAGTATTAAACTAAACATAATTATACCAGCCATCCTCCTAATGAACAGATAACTTTGTACTGCAGACTAAGTTTTTTACAGAACAGTGATTAAGAGTGATGGTAATGTCCAATTAGGCCTGGGCATAAGTAGACAGGGCTCAGGAAACAGCCTAGAGGTACCGAGGGTGATGGAATAATAGAAGGATAACAAGAGTTAAGAGGGCCCTGATCGTGAGAGCTTACATCCTAAAGGGAATGGGAGACACAAATAGGGTGGCACCAGGTGGGGGAGTAGAGGTGACAGCTGAGGCAAAGGACATAGGAGAAGGGCTCCTAGGCTTGAATAATGAAATGAGTCTTAAGGACACGCTTGAAGTCTTTGATAGTAGAGGCTAACGTGATAGGGTGTGGGAGATCGTTCCACAAGTGAGGGGAGGCTTGGCAAAGTCTTGGAGGCAGGAGTGGGAAGAGGGGTAGTGAGGAGGCGGTCATTGGCAGAGCAAAGGGGGTGAGAAGGAGTGTGGGTAGAGATGAGGTTGGAGATGTAAGAGGAGGGGTGGATTGGGTGAGGGCTATGTAGGTGAGGGTTTAAATTTAATTATGTAGGCCGTGGGTAGCCAGTGTAGCCACTGCCAGAGAAAGTTGGCAAAGGGAGAGAAAAATAAGGCAGGCAGCGGCATTGAGCATAGACTGAAGAGAGGCAAGGAGGTAGTTGGCTAGGTCAGGGAGGAGGAGGTAAGAATAATCAAGGAAAGAGATTATAAGGGATTCAATGTGAGTTTTGGTAGCTTTCATGAAGAAAAAATGCCGGATCTTGGATATATTCCAGCGTCAGAAGTCAAGGATGACTCCAAGGCGGTGTTCTTGAGGAATAGAGAGGAGGGTAGTGTTATCAACAGAAAGAGGGGGGAAGGGTACGGGAGCACTGAAGTCTTAAAAATATTAAGTTTAAGAAAGCGCATCCAAGATGAGATGGCCGAGAGACAGCAGCAGAACGTATCCTTAGGGAACTCTGACAGATAAGGGAAGAGGGGGAGAGGTAGAGTCGGGTGTAGAGACCAAAAAGGAGCGGTTGGGTTAAGAGGTAAACGAGGAGAGGACAGTGTTACGGAGGCCTATAGATTGGAATGTTTGCAATAGGATGGGGTGGTCAAGGGATTTGAAGGCAGCAGAGAGGTCAGGAAGGATGAGAAGAGAGAAGTGACTTTAGTGAGGGCTGTTTTGGTGGAGTGGAGGGAGAGAAATATAGGTAAAAGTAGTTCAAGGAGGGAGTGAGTGGAGAGAAAGGAGGTGAAATGTTTGTATGCAGCCCCTTTACGAAGTTTGGAGGAAAAGACGAGGAAGAAGAGAGGCGGGGTCAAGGGACAAGACCACATGGGAGCTCAGAATGGAGTAACTGATTGGTTCGAAGGAAAACTGTTTTTTTTTTCAATTCAACACGAATAGACTATGATTTTGTGTATGATACCCAATTCTAAATGGATGCATTTAGTATCTGAAATAATGCACTTGTGTTTGTTACTTTGTGTACAGTGTACATACTATATAATTAAGGGTCCACTCTTGGACAGGACTTGCTACCCCTACCTGTATCCCCAGCAAAGAACTTCTTGGGGAGTGATCTTACTAAATAGTAATGTTATCCAAATGTGGATTCTTGATTCTTGATAAAAAAAAATGATGTATGACTTATGGAATCTGTACACCCTATATATACAACTGTTGTTGCCTCTATTTACGGTCACTAGTTGTAACACCACAACCCTCCTGTTCATACCTCATACATTACATTAATAGCACCACACACCCATTACATTAATACTCTCCCCTACATACATTATTACCCTACTACTACTACTACACTCACATGATCTGCCGGGCTTGAATGTGGGAAGCAGACTCCTCTGCCTGCCTCCTGCATGACCTAAGGAGTAGTCCACCTGGATGGGAGAAAGTAGGAGGGGAGGGGCATAACACGAGGGGAGGAGCAAAGTTACCACAATGTAGGGCAAAAAACTGGGAGAACATTTTCCATGCACCCTGATCCACCCAAACTTTGTGCCCTATTTACTCATGACAAAACATTTCGCCAGGGCAGACAAGCAATTCTTCCAGTTCTATATTTGTTAAAAATAATAATAATAATAATAGAAATAAGTAATAAAAAGTTTAAAAATATTTTTTTGCAGACATCTATTGAATCGGATCATTCCAAAAGAAAGGCTTTATTTAAGTAGCATCCCTGGGACCTCCTCCATAATTTGCTGTGAAGCCTGGCGCCACACATATGCCAAGATATCTGGCCAATTGCCCAATACCTGTTGCAATTTTTGTGCGGCTAGCGTAGGGACTGTTAAGGGTAAAGCAAAATCAACAGGTATGTTGTATGTGATCTTTTAGTTACACTTAAATTTGTTTGTTTTTGTTATGAACAGAGAGGTCTTTAACAAGTCAGAGATTTATTGTCACCGAGATTAACTTCCTTTCCTTTGGTTCTGACATCATGCATAATATTACAGCTGTGTTTTATCAGTGCTCTCTCATGTGAACCCAGGTCAGTTAAGCCGCAGCCCCAGCCACCGTTTGTGCTTTATAATTCTCTCCACCGCCGCTCTGCATGGAGAATAGGCATACACAATGCTTTGTTGCACCGGGCTCAATCCTTTCTTTGGCAGTACTGTTTTTGCGCGGTGATAACAGCACAATAGACACACCGGGAAGAGAGGGCAAGGGGAAAGCTTCATTTACTCGTTCCTTTGTCTGACGCTCGTTACAATGCCGAGTTTTTGTTTTCTGCCATACAAGTGCAGGTTGGATAAAGAGCAGAATTATAGCGGATTAAACCTGGCTATTATATTTCTCTGCGCTGCTAGGGGAAATCTTGTTTAGTTTTCTAAAGGATTTATTTGCTATTGTGAGGTTAACTCTCCCAGAACTGAGGGCCTGAAGAGATCAAAAGACACTTTAGTAGATACGTTTATGTAATGAAAAAAAATTGCTGTTGTGTATTAAAATGAAAGGGCATACACTCAAAATGATGGAATATGGTGCTGGTGCAGGCTGGCACATACGCCAGTTTGCGTAGCGTATCGTGCCTGTAAGGAAAATGGATGCATGTGCTTCGCCTACAAAGACTTGTGCGATTCTGGCACCTACTCTCCATTGCACCTGTAGAGGCGGGACGGGAGTGTTCTAATATTGGCTGAAAGGTGTGTGTGCGCAAACGCTGCTCATGCAGAGCTGCATAAACACACACACACACACACACACACACATATATATATATGCCTGTTAGGATGCATCTCTTTTGCATCTGCTACAGAACTATTGCAAATACACGCTGCTGGTGACGATATGTATGGCACGTGGGTGGAAATGCGCTATTTTTCCAGTCTTTCTTCATTTTTTTTTTACTCCCACTTTGCCAACAACTCTGCATCAGTTACCTCTGATATAGGTTACCACCTGGTTCTGCCATGTTCCTCTTTCATCCCATCTACTCTATTCCCTCCTAATCAGCATTTACCTATCTACAAAACAAGTCCCTGTTCACGTTCCATAGGTGTTGCGTAAGCACAGGGCTGCCGATAGCCTACATTTTATATTCTTACTTTATACTATTACCTTCAGGGAACTGTTGCACAGGTATTGGTACAAAAGAGATTCTGTAGCCCACAACAGTCAGATATTAACCATACCCCACAACATTTATAAAGGCAACAAAAGCTCCACCAAAGGGATTCTGAGCTGTACTTCTGCCGTTTTACGCTTAATACTGACCTCCAGTATCTTTAACAGTGGAGATTGTCTGTGTGTATTATCACACACCAGATTTTCCGTTCTTTTCAGTTTCCGATTTTTCTGGATAATGGGTTTCTGCATAATACGACCCATACCTATATTTTCTAATCCTATAAATATTTTATACATCTCTGCATAGATACACCAGTTTGACCAAGGTTAACATGTGGGAACTGGTGTAGGGAGGTTAATTTATGTGGCGACTATTAATGTAATGGGAGGTGGGTGTGGTCTATTAATTATTTTAGGGTCTATTAATGCAATGTGGGACTCTGTGTTAAATGTGTATATGTCAGGGCTGGTTGTGGGAAAAAAATGCCTATTTAGTAAGTGTGAATGCTGCTGATTTAATGTCGGGGTTGTTTGGGGGAAAATTAGGCTTATTTATTAAATGGTAATGCTATTGATTTATTGTTGGGGCCAGTTGGGGGAAAAAAGGCCTATTTTTTTAAATATGTCGGGATTGGTAGGGTTGGAAGGAGAGATATTTATTGAACATAAATGGTATTATTTTAATATCAGAGCTGGCTGTGGGTAGTAAGCTTAATTCTTAAACATATGTCCAATAGATTGTAAGCTTGCGAGCAGGGTTCTCTTACCTCTCTGTCTGCATGTATTACTCAGTATTGTTTTATTAATGTTTATTCCCAATTGTAAAGCGCTACGGAATTAGCTGGCGCTATATAAATAAATGTTGATGATGATGATGATGTTCTATTGATTTAATGTCCGCGCTGGTTTGTGGGGAGGATGGCCTAAGGTGCTGGCTTAGTGCTGCAACTTAGAATACCACACCAGCAGGTAGTCAAAGCTAAAATTTTGTTTTGCGAGAAGAGATATTAAAATTTTGTTTAACTGGAGGAGAGGGTTGTCAGGCGCCGTTCCTGTGCTGTGTCCGTTGAACAGGGACGGACGCCTGCTACTGCCGCTGCTAGGCATCCAAGCACACTTCGGGGTCGGCGGTCACGCTAGGCAGCGGAACGCTTCCCAGTAGTTCCGGCGGTGGTGTTCAGCGTCACCACCGCCGCTGATTGGAGTTAGTGCTATTTAAGGATCACTCTGGCACTAGGAGAGTGCCAGAGTATTAGGTCCCACCTAGCTCCAGCGCTTCTGACACCTGACCCGGCTATTCTTGACTACGATATTGGATTCTCCCTGTGGCATATCCTGATTCTTGGTTCTGACCCGGCTATTCCTGACTACGATATTGGACTCTTCCTGTGGCATATCCTGATTCTCTCGGTTCTGACCCAGGCTGTCTGACACCGTTTCCATCCTACCGCTTCACTGGTTGCTCCCTCTGAGGACCGCGACCTGCGTGTCTCCTGCAGCTAAGACCATACTTCCTTGCGGGTGTTCCTGGCGAAGACCTGGGACACGTTAGACTCCGCGCCTCTTTGGTGAGTAGTGCCAAAACCAGTAAGCAGAATATTCTGAGTTTGTGACAGTATACTCTGGCAATGACGTCAGATGGAACAGGTGAACCCTCAGCTCAGTCCAACCTCCTCCGACGGAACCTCCCGCTGCTCCGTCTCTTGCTCCGGTGGCTCCGTCTCCTTCCTTGGCTCATTCTACCGGGCTTAGAATTCCTTCACCAGAGAAGTATGACGGAGATCCTAAAAGATGAAGGGGGTTTCTTAATCAGTGCGCAATCCATTTCGAGTGCAACTCCGCTGCCTTCTCATCTGAGCGCACCAAGGTATGATCTTCATGATATCTCTGCTCAGCGGACAAGCATTGGCCTGGGCTTCACCGTTATGGGAGCGCAACGATCCTTTACTAGAGAACTCCGCAGCATTTATTGATATGCTTCGGAACTTTGATGGAACAACGAGGCTCTCATCGCTACCTTTTGGCAGGGCCTTACTGACCAAATTAAGGATGAGCTGGTCACCAGGGAACTTCCCTCTGACCTGGATACCCTCATTTCCCTGTGTATCCGGATTGACCTACATTTCAGAGAAAGAACGTCTGAGAGATCTCTCACAAGAAGCCCCTCCCGCTTGGCATCTACCTTTCAAAATCCTATTTCGGCTACGGAGGAACTGATGCAGCTGGGTCGCTCAAAATTGACGCCTGAGGAGCGTGAGAGACGGTTCAAACAGAGACTGTGTCTATACTGCGGGGAGTCCGGACATGTATTAAGCCTCTGTCCTAAAAGACCGGGAAAACGCTCCCTCCTAAACGGTAAGAGGGAGGCCACCTTAGGAGTATCTGTTTCCACTCCCTACTCAACTTCTAACCCTGAGTTCCTTATGCCTGTACTACTGGTCAGTTCTACGGGACCCCAGCAGATCCTAGCCTTCGTGGATTCCGGTGCGGCCAGGAATTTCATCTCGGCCTCTCTTGCCTCACAGCTTCAGTTATCCATTCTGGCTCTTCCTCAGACGTTAACACTAACAGCTGTAGACGGGAATCGTGTCAGCAACAGTACCATCTCCAGCATCACTAGTGCCGTTCAGTTGCGGATTGGAGTCTTACATCAAGAGTGGATTCAATTCCTAGTGTTACCACAATCTGTCAATCCTTTAATTTTGGGTCTTCCCTGGCTCCGGGCCCACTCTCCACAATTTGACTGTGCTCGTGCCGAAGTTATCTCCTGGGGTCCGCAGTGCCATAATCGGTGTATCTTTTCTCCTCGTTCCAACGTTTGCCTTACTCAAACCAATTCTGAGACATCCGCACTACCCTCGGTCTACCTAACCTTTAAGAACGTCTTCAAGCAAAGATCAGAGATTCTTCCACCTCATCGCCCTTGGGACTGTCCGATTGATTTAATTCCGGGAAAACAGATTCCTCGTGGTAGGACTTATCTCCTGTCTTTGCCAGAGACCCAGGCTATGTCACAATATATCTCTGAAAACTTAGCCCGAGAGTTCATCAGAAAATCTTCCTCTCCGGCCGGAGCAGGGTTCTTTTTCGTCAAGAAAAAAGACGGATCTCTACGTCCCTGCATCGATTATCGGCAACTAAATAAAATTACCATAAAGAATCGCTATCCTCTGCCCCTTATCATGGACCTTTTCGATAGTATCAGCGGAGCCCGAGTCTTCACCAAATTAGATCTTCGAGGGGCATATAATTTGGTACGAATCTGTCAAGGGGACGAGTGGAAGACAGCATTCAACATGCGGGACGGACATTTTGAATTTCTAGTTATGCCCTTCGGGCTTCGTAACGCCCCCGCTATCTTTCAATCCTTTGTAAATGAGATCTTCCAAGACCTTTTATATCACTCTGTAGTTGTCTACCTGGATGATATCTTGATTTTCTCTCGAGATATTTCCTCCCATCGTCTTCATGTTAAAGAAGTTTTATCTCGACTACGAGCTAGCCAACTCTTCTGCAAATTAGAGAAGTGTATCTTCGAAGTTGAGCAACTCCCTTTCCTTGGGTACATTGTTTCAGGTTCAGGACTACGCATGGATCCAAAGAAGGTATCCGCTATTACCAGTTGGCTTCTTCCTCAAGGCACCAAGGACATTCAAAGATTTGTTGGGTTCGCCAACTATTACAGGCAGTTTGTTAAGGGGTTCTCCTCAATCATTGCCCCAATAACCGCTCTGACCCGTAAATCATCCAATCCCAGAGAATGGCCTTCTGATGCCCTGAAGGCATTTGATTCCCTAAAGCCTTCTCATCTGCACCAGTCCTTTCTCAACCGAATCAATCAGAACCCTTTTTTCTGGAAGTTGATGCTTCCGCTATAGGTATTGGAGCAGTGCTCTTCCAGAAATCCGAACTTGGTACTCATCTCCCCTGCGGGTTTTTCTCTAAAAGATTCTTGCCTCATGAGAAGAATTATGGCATTGGCGACAAAGAGTTGCTCGCAATCAAGGTCGCCTTGGAGGAGTGGCGACATCTCTTAGAAGGTTCCCGTCATCCAGTAACAGTTTTAACTGACCATAAGAACCTGCTTTATATCAGTGAAGCTCGGTGCCTCAACCCACGTCAAGCTCGATGGGCATCATTTTTTGCACGCTTCGATATTATTCTAACTTACCATCCTGGGTCCAAGAACATCCGAGCGGACGCCCTATCTCGATCTTTTGATAATACTGATCTCTGCACATCCCTGAAGCCGCTGCCAATCCTAACACCTACCAGGGTTATCGCACTTACCAATACCTCCCCCAAAACACCTTCTAGGGGTTGTTCTTTTTTGGAACCTAATCTACGAGCCAAAGCTCTACGGTGGGCACATTCCTCCAAACTGGCGGGACACGCCGGGGTGAAGAAAACCTATGAATTTTTACGTCAAAAATATTGGTGGCCGGCCTTGCATTCTGACATACGAAAATTCGTGGCCTCATGTGCTACGTGTGCTCTTTGTAAAAACCCCAGATTGGCTCCACCAGGTCTTCTACAACCGCTTCCTACTCCAGACCTTCCTTGGCAAAGCATATCCATGGATTTCATCACTGACCTTCCCCCCAGTAATGGGTTTACCATCATTTGGGTCGTCGTTGACAGATTTTCTAAAATGGTCCACGTCGTACCTTTGCCTGCTCTACCGTCTGCTTCTCAGCTGGCCCTTATCTTTATTAAGGAGATATTCAGAATCCATGGCTCTCCCCGTGAAATCATTTCGGATCGTGGAGTGCAGTTTGTTTTCCAATTCTGGTGAGCTTTTTGTAAAATTCTTGGTTCTGACCTCAAATACTCGTCCGTCTATCATCCACAAACCAATGGCCAAACGGAGCGGGTTAACTAGGACCTCAAAGTCTTTTTACGATGTTTTTCTTCAGACAACCAAACAGAATGGGCTAATCTCCTACCGTGGGCAGAATTTTCTCACAACTTTCATCATCACGAGTCTTCTGGTGCCTCTCCATTTTTTGTTGTCTATGGAGCCCAACCCACCCTCCCAGATTTTTCCGGTCAGGTTTCCTCGCCAGTTCCAGCTGTGGAGGATTTAATGCAGAACTTTTCCCAGATTTGGTCAACTACCAAAACCAAACTCCAAGAGACTTCTTTGCGCTATAAGCAAGCGGCTGACCGTCATCGGAGACTTATTCCTCTATTACACGTTCACGATAAAGTATGGTTGTCTACACGCAATCTCAAGTTGAGGGTACCTTCTCAGAAATTGGCTCCTCGTTATATCGGGCCCTTCCCTATAACACATTTTATCAACCCGGTGACCTACAGACTCCGGTTACCTCCGTCCCTGAAAATCCATAATGTTTTTCATGTCTCTCTTCTGAAACCACTTGTACTCAATAAATTTCATTGTTTGCCTCATCATCCAGCTCCTGTACGGACTACTAATGGTGAAAAATTCGAAGTAAGTCGCATCCTGGACTCCCGTGTCCTCCATGGACGACACCAATTCTTAGTCCATTGGAAGGGCTTCGGCCCAGAAGAGAGATCATGGGTGCTAAAAGAGGATTTTCACGCCCCACGACAATTGAAACAATTCCTTGACCAAAGAGCTATCCAACAAAGTAGGGGAGGAGGTACTGTCAGGCGCCGTCCTTGTGCTGTGTCCGTCGCATAGGGACGGACGCCTGCTACTGCCGCTGAGCGCTCGGTTGCTAGGCACGTCCGGGTCGACGGTCACGCGTTCCGTTGCTAGGCAATGGAACGCTTCCCAGTAGTTTCGGCGGTGGTGTTCAGCGTCACCACCGCCGCTGATTGGAGTTAGTGCTATTTAAGGATCACTCTGGCACTAGGAGAGTGCCAGAGTATTAGGTCCCATCTAGCTCCAGCATTCTTGTGCATTCCTCTAGTGACTCTAGTGACTCCTGTGTATTACCTGGATTGTTCCTGACCTTCTTTATTCTTCTGTGCTCCTTGTGTATTGAACCCGGCTTGTTGACCATTCTCTCCTGCGCTTCTGACACCTGACCCGGCTATTCTTGACTACGATATTGGATTCTCCCTGTGGCATATCCTGACTCTTGGTTCTGACCCGGCTATTCCTGACTACGATATTGGACTCTTCCTGTGGCATATCCTGATTCTCTCGGTTCTGACCCAGCCTGCCTGACACCATTTCCATCCTACCGCTTCACTGGTTGCTCCCTCTGAGGACCGCGACCTGCGTGTCTCCTGCAGCTAAGACCATACTTCCTTGCGGGGGTTCCTGGCGAAGACCTGGGACACGTTAGACTCCGCGCCTCTTTGGTGAGTAGTGCCAAAACCAGTAAGCAGAATATTCTGAGTTTGTGACAAGGGTGTTTTATGGGGGCACAAGTAGAGTATTTTGTCTGGTGGGAGAATGGAGAGGGATGGGACTGGAGGGCAGCCTTAGTACCCCGGTCTAAAAGTTCCCAGCCAGCCGCTAAAAGATATATATTTTCAAATGAGATTTGTAGGCTGGCAGCAGATACTACTTGTAGTAGAATAACAGGTTAGATAATGAGGGAAGGATAACAGGTAGCAAAAGCTGTGCTTCCCATTAATAAAAATAATACATTTCAATTATGTAATGAATACATTTCAGTGTTATACATTCTGTCATTTTACTGTACATATTTTACAGAAGATAAAACACTTACAAATGTTTTCGCCTAATAAAGTGGTTTTAAATAGCCGTTGTGTAACTTCGTAACCGCTAAGAGGGCTCATTATATTCTCAGTCTCCGGTAAGGACAATCCAGGTCAAACGGCAATCTGTGAGTCGGCTTCTCACATAACTGTACTTGCGATAATACGTTTCTCAGAAATATTTGTTTGTGCGCGGTAGCAACGTGCTGAGATGTTGAGATTAAAGTAAAATGGATTGCTGTTTAATAGATCTTCTATGAAATTGCCCCAACCCGTTTTAAAAAAAAAAAAAATACAAAACAATTTTCCTCTTAGGCTGTAATGTGCACTTGACCCCATACACTAAGTGACGGAATATAGGATTAGTAATTATGTGGACTAGAATGACCAGCTAATGACTCCTCGAGTTGTCCTCTCGACAGCTGTCATGGTGAATTCCTGCTCTCACTGAATTGTACGTACATGTACTTAATGTTTTGTTCAGCCATTCTATCCTGATATTTTTACCATTACTATTATTCCCCCTAATTGACGTGGCGTGGTCTCTGAAATTGCGGATGCAAATTATCTTCTCGAAAATGTGTTTTTAAAAATCATTTCTCCAAAGTCATTAAGTGAAGTGGATGAGAGGCTCCGTGTGACTAGAGAGTCTATATATTTTTCTCTCTCTTTTTCTTTTTTTTCCCCTAGATTGTTATCTGCGGCTGCCCACTTATCCATGCTGCGATTGTGTTATCCTTCTGATGCTAATTGTCCAGAGAGTGGGCGGCCGAAGGCTGGAGGGGGGGAGAAGCTGCAAATTCTGCAAACAGATAACACTGTTCTATTAAAGCATGAGACGCTTATTCAGACCAGAACATAGTTTTACCAGAGGTCAGAAGCTTCTCTCTGCTAAAATAATTTGTCACCTCCTGACTGTCATTTGCAGTAGGGTTTATTTGCATAAAAACTAGAAAAGAAAATGAATCACTGAATTTCTGTGGTTCGCACAAAAGATGTCAGATCCCCAGTCTCATTTCTCCTGTCCGTGACTCTCTGTGCGCCTGTCATTCAACAAAAGAAAAGCGAAAGAGGCGGAGACCCAAAGTTGAAAAGGGGGCGACAAGTACCCTAAGGGCACTGACTGGTTTTGTGTGTCTTTCTTTACGCAATGTCACTCTCGTCAATGATTTGCATGTTATATGAATTAAAAGACAATGACTTACTTACGTAGCTGACAGTCTATAGGGGCCATGACAAGCGTTACAAAAAGACGCAATATTTCAGTCATTGTAAATGTGTCAATTAACATCTTAACATCTTTTGGTATCAAGTGATATCACTTTTTCTGTGTCAGCACCTCAATTAGAGGTGATATGTATAGGAGGTGTGAACGACGGCAGCACAAATTGGTGGAATGTGTTTGGGGAAAAATATTACTGGAATTCTTAAAATGTTTTATCGAAATAATATCAGATAATTCCAATATTAAACGTGACTTACCAATTGGAGCACAATTTATATTTCGTGGTTCGGAACAATACCATAAAAATGAATGTTCCTGACCCCGTCCTTTCGTTCACTTCAATTCCCAAGCGTTAAATTCGTATGGAATGGAAATCAAGCCAAGAATAAAACAGCTTGCATAGGCAAACCTATTCGCAATGGAGGGCTGGGTCTCCAGATATTCAGAAATTATTATTACACTATTAAGTCACATCCTCTTCGGGCATGTTAGAAAAAAAAACTGCTTGATTAAGGACAGAGAATACAATATTCACCTTGGCTTCCTATCGGCCTCAGTCTACGTGATCCCAACTGTCCAATTTACTTTGGAAATGTGGGATAAGCCGAACAAACAACTAAACCTTGCACAATGGCCATCTCCACCTCCACCCAATATGGAAACATCCTCTCCTCCCGTTGGGGTGTACCGCTACCTACACACAACCCTGGATTCAGGAAAGCATAGACTCACATCATTTACTGCTCTGCATCCGGCTTCTTTGGGGCCTTCTCATGTTTTGGGGTTCATTCCGCGGAGGCCGTTAAGAAATGCGCTTCCGGTGGAGTTCTCCGTCCCCATGGTAACAGAAGATGAACAATAGCATATTAATGTTGATGAATGGAGGTAAATAATCTGTTATTTTGTTATGATGAGTGGGCAGCTGGACTTGGCAGAATGTGGCTCTCTGAAACTAAGGTCTTTTTTGGCTGGCATGCTGAGACTTGTAGTTCCACAATAGCAAACAGTTATGTGGGCCCTGCTCACAAGGTCAGAAGGTACCTCCCAACTATCCTGATTTAGGAGGGGCAGTCCTGATTTGAGGGTGCTGTTGCATAGTCTTGCATATAGACCTACTATTTCTTAAAACACCCCTGGTAACAACACCACCCCCCACGACTAACAAACCTGTGGGAGTCTGGTGTCTGGTACCCTGACCATTTATGAGGTCCTGACATACCTCGTTTGTTCAACTCTTAATCCTTACATTATAAATACTCTCAGTGCATTCTTGTGTAGAATGCACGGAGGAGAACGCTTGTAGAACAAAAAGCTCAACAACTTAGGTGATTTGTTTGTTTTTTACATGTTGCTTTTTTTGTGGGTGTTTCTTCCATTGTATGACTTTTATTATTGGAAAACAAAAACTAATTTATAAACAGGTCTTCCACTACACCATGGAATTCTGTGAATGCATGAATGAGATTACCATTGTTTCAAAAGTGCGACCTGGCATTAATAGACAAGGACCAAACCCATCCAGTACCTCAGTTGATATTACTAACATTACTTTTGAGGTTTTATTTTCTTTTAAACGTATCAAAACATCTGCTGAATCCTCAATGATTATTAGTACAATCCAAAGTCATGTGACATGTGGATGATTCGACTGTTAAAATATCTGTAAGTGAAACATTCTAATCTCAGAGCATCACCAGAGGCTAAACGCAGCACAACTCATTACTATGGAAGGTCCCATTCCGATATGTGAACAGAAAATCAACAATCAATTTGTCATGGTCGCTGACTGGCCTTCTATGTGGTAATCCTCTGTTTTGAGAAAAGGTCACTTCTCCCGAGGGCCCAGGACGTTTATACTCTGTGTGAGAGTGTTTGTTTGTGTTTGGCGGATTCAGAACAAGAGTCTGACCCCCCCATGCTTCAAATGGACAAAATATTATCTGTGTCCTGGGATGGACCATCAGTTCATCTCTTATCCTGTCTGTCGTGGCCTGTATGAAAATGTCTCTGCCTCTATATTTTTCTGTATTCGTCTGTATAAACACAGGAATGTGAGATGATATACAGAGGAAATCACTCCCATACCTAATATGGCATTATCTACTCTATACACCCCTACCTGCTGCCAGACACCCCATCTACCACACTCCCCCCTCCCTGCTGCCAAACACCCCATCTACCCCCCTCCCTGCTACCAAATACCCCATCTACTACAATCCCCTCTCCCTGCTGCCAGACACCCCATCTACTACACTCCCCCCTCCCTGCTGCCAGCACCCCATCTACCACACTCCCCCTCCCTGCTGCCAGCACCCCATCTACCACACTACCCCTCCCTGCTGCCAAACACCCCATCTATCCCCCTCCCTGCTACCAAATACCCCATCTACCACACTCCCCCCTCCCTGCTGACAGCACCCCATCTACCACACTCCCCCTCCCTGCTGCCAAACACCCCATCTACCACACTTCCCGTTCCTGCTGCCAGCACCCCATCTACCACACTCCCCCTCCCTGCTGCCAAACACCCAAGCTACTGCACTCCCCGTCCCTGCTGCCAGACACCCCAACTATCACACTCCCCCTCCCTGCTGCCAGACACCCCATCTACTACAATCCCCCCTCCCTGCTGCCAGACACCCCATCTACTACACTCCCCCTCCCTGCAGCCAGACACCCCATCTACTACAATCCCCCCTCCCTGCTGCCAGACACGCCATCTACCACACTCCCCCTCCCTGTAGCCAGACACCCCATCTACTACACTCCCCCTCCCTGCAGCCAGACACCCCATCTACTACACTCCCCCTCCCTGCAGCCAGACACCCCATCTACTACACTCCCCCTCCCTGCAGCCAGACACCCCATCTACTACACTCTCCCCTCCCTGCTACCAGACACGCCATCTACTACACTTCCCCCTTCCTGCAGCCATACACCCCCATCTACTACACTCCCCCCTTCCTGCAGCCATACACCCCATCTACTACACTCCCCCTCCCTGCAGCCATACACCCCATCTACCACACTCTCCCCTCCCTGCAGCCAGACACCCCATTTTCCACACTCCCCCTCACTGCAGTCATACACCCCATCTACCCCCATCTACAACATTCTCCCCTCCCTGCAGCCAGACACCCCATCTACCACACTCCCCCTCCCTGCAGCCAGACACCCCATCTACCACACTCCCCCTCCCTGCAGCCAGACACCCCATCTACCACACTCCCCCTCCCTGCAGCCAGACACCCCATCTACCACACTCCCCCTCCCTGCAGCCATACACCCCATCTACCACACTCCCCCTCCCTGCTTCCAGACACCCCATCTACCACACTCCCCCTCCCTGCAGCCAGACACCCCATCTACTACACTCTCCCCTCCCTGCTACCAGACACCTCGTCTACCACACTCCCCCTCCCTGCAGCCAGACACCCCATCTACTACACTCCCCCTCCCTGCAGCCAGACACCCCATCTACTACACTCCCCCTCCCTGCAGCCAGACACCCCATCTACTACACTCTCCCCTCCCTGCTACCAGACACGCCATCTACTACACTTCCCCCTTCCTGCAGCCATACACCCCCATCTACTACACTCCCCCCTTCCTGCAGCCATACACCCCATCTACTACACTCCCCCTCCCTGCAGCCATACACCCCATCTACCACACTCGCCCCTCCCTGCAGCCAGACACCCCATTTTCCACACTCCCCCTCACTGCAGCCATACACCCCATCTACAACATTCTCCCCTCCCTGCAGCCAGACACCCCATCTACCACACTCCCCCTCCCTGCAGCCAGACACCCCATCTACCACACTCCCCCTCCCTGCAGCCAGACACCCCATCTACCACACTCCCCCTCCCTGCAGCCATACACCCCATCTACCACACTCCCCCTCCCTGCTTCCAGACACCCCATCTACCACACTCCCCCTCCCTGCAGCCAGACACCCCATCTACTACACTCTCCCCTCCCTGCTACCAGGCACCTCGTCTACCACACTCCCCCTCCCTGCAGCCATACACCCCATCTACCACACTCCCCCTCCCTGCAGCCAGACACCCCATCTACCACACTCCCCCTCCCTGCAGCCATACACCCCATCTACCACACTCTCCCTCCCTGTAGCCAGACACCCCATCTACTACACTCCCCCTCCCTGCAGCCAGACACCCCATCTACCACACTCTCCCCTCCCTGCTACCAGACACCCCATCTACCACACTCCTCCTCCCTGCAGCCAGACACCCCATCTACCACACTCCCCCTCCCTGCAGCCAGACACCCCATCTACCACACTCCCCCTCCCTGCAGCCAGACACCCCATCTACCACACTCCCCCTCCCTGCAGCCAGACACCCCATCTACTACACTCTCCCCTCCCTGCTACCAGACACCCCATCTACCACACTCCCCCTCCCTGCAGCCAGACACCCCATCTACCACACTCCCCCTCCCTGCAGCCAGACACCCCATCTACCACACTCCCCCTCCCTGCAGCCAGACACCCCATCTACCACACTCCCCCTCCCTGCAGCCAGACACCCCATCTACCACACTCCCCCTCCCTGCAGCCAGACACCCCATCTACCACACTCCCCCTCCCTGCAGCCAGACACCCTTCCCTCAATGTTCCCACCCACAGGACAAACATGTCTCTGATCAGTACAGCAGGACAGAGCCCTAAAATCGGGACAGTTGGGAGGTACGGCATAATCAGCCACATTAATGCACAGATCCAGTATGCCGTAAGCACTACTTCAATCTACCTAGGTCCTCCCACCAAACTAAACAAATATTTGTCTCTGCCACACAAAAACTTAAAGTACAGATTGCACAAACAATAGGCGCAAATGCACTGCAGAGTCTCATTTTTCCAAGTCCAGCATGTTATCTTCTAACATAATATTTGTGGCAGTTTTATCTGGGAATTATTAATTGTCATAAAGTCTCTGGGTCTCTATCCTCTTAGGTTGTGTGTCTCTTCTGCGCCCCTCCGCCTAAGCTCACACCTCTCTCTCTTCATGCCAGCTCAGCCTGTACCACTCGTATTTTCTTCCCTCCCTCAGAGGCAGTGAGATGCCCATTGCAGACAGTCTGGACCAAGCTTCCTTCCCCAGCTCTTATATCATCCTGTTACCCTGTTGTGCAGGAAATGCTGGAGTTTTTTTTTATAATTTTGGGCATTTACAACCCATCATAACTAATTCAAGGGAAAATTACCTTGTGCAGTAAATGTCAGAATGAGAGCCAAATGCTGTAAAACTAGTTAAATGCAGAGGAAATGAATGAGAGAGGACCAAAATGTAACGGCCTGGCCTTGTGCAGCTCAGATGCAGTGGGCAGCGCGGTGTCCATCGCTCTATAAGGATGCATTAATAAATGATGCTGAGTATGACTATACAATATCAACAAAGGGAAAAGATGACACAATGCTGGTACGTTGTTACTGAGTTCCTCCATTATTTTATGTCATTGGGTAATGTCAAAAGAATATATATTCTTGCTGGAAAAAAAAACAAGTACACCCATTGGAATGATGCATGTTTCTTAAAGTGCTCCTGCCACCTGACGTTTTGTGTGCTGAACACCATAATATTAGGGAGATGGTGCAAGTAGTACTTAGGCGCTGTGAGTAGGACCACATGCCAATGACGGGAGCATATCTAGCTCCACCCATGGGAGTATCTAGTGCCATTCAGGGGCGTGTCCAGCACCACCAGGTTAATATCTATTGATAGGACACAGGCCCCTCTCACACCTCCCCACTCCGCCCAACCATTCTCACCATTTTTCCTCCACTTTCTCTCCCCCATCACCTACAGACACTATCACCCATCTGCTCCCCTCTTTCTCTGTCCCCTTTTTTTCCTCTCTCTCATGCTCTTTCCTTTCCCTTTCTCTCCCCAACCTCGCTTCATTCCTGCCTCACCTCTTCCCCCACTCTTTCTCCCGCACTTTAATCCTCTCCCCCACCTCACCTCTCTTTCTCTCTCGCTCAGCCCCTCTTTCTCACTCACTGTGAAGAAGAATAAGTAATGACTGCATCTGTGTGCTGGAGATCAACGGCCATTTTCTTGTAGCACATCTCCTTACCATGGGATGTGTTACAGCAAAATGGCCAATGGTCGGCAGCAGGAGGAGGTGTGCTAGAAAAAAATGGCTGCCACTTTCCAGCACGTTCCCCAGTGTTTCCTCTCTGGTGGCTTCGACCACCACTTCTCCAGCCTTGGTTCAAGGAGATAAGGAGATTGCCATGCTCTCTCAGGAGTCTCCTGGAGTTGACATTAGATCTATTAGTTCTCTGGACAGTAATGACATCTCTGAGGAATTTACATTTGCATGCCACGTCGACACCCACCGAAAAATTTAATTTACATAAAATCCAAGCAACTAAATGGCATTACCATCAATGTTCTTGTTTTCTGGAGAACAGTCATGATTTCAGTGTGGAAAAGTTTAACTCTTTTAACTGTGTGGATGACTTGGGCATGATTGGGCTGATCAGTTTTGTGGTCAGGGCAGATTGAGGACTGGCCAAATATATCCATATTGTCCCATTTAAAATGTTAAGAGGTGAGCAAGAGGATGACTCCAACTTGGCTCCCTTCATTTTCACTGATAGATGAAGCTTGCAAAGCTGCCATTTTCTGCACAATGGTAGGCAAAATGCATCAACCTGGTAATACCCACTTGATTTGCCCAGGGTACATTCTAATTTCGTTAGAATCCGCCATCATAGAGCTTGCAGCGCCAAGACAAACACAATAACGCCACAAGCTCTCTCAGCACCTTTTATGCCAGTAGCAAAACAAAGCAGTTTGTAAATAACTCTCTTAATGCAACCGATACAGAATAAACTGTTTCAGTGACTGTTGCTATGGCTGGAGGAGGTAATTGATTGCACTATCTTATACGGTTGAAATGCCTGTTAAAAGCCAACAATGACATACACAGTCTACACAATCACTGTAAGGATTTGTTTATGACATATATCTGCACAATTTATAAACATTAGACAGCCATTTAGAATGTCTGATTGCTGATCCACCCTACGGAGTACAGAGACCCCGGAAGCAGCTAGTTACTCTGACAGTACATAGTTCTGTATACACCGATCAACCACAACATTAAAACCACTGACAAGTGAAGTGAATAACATTGATTATCTCATTACAATAGCAGCTGTCAAGGGGTGGGATATATTAGGTAGCAAGTGAACAGTCAGTTCTTGAAGGTGATGTGTTGTAAGCAGGAAAAACGGGCAAACATAAGGGTCTGAACAACTTTGACAAGGGCCAAAATTTCATTAGAGCATCTCCAAAATTTTCCTGATATGCAGTGGTTAGTACCTTCCAAAAGTGGTCCAAGGAAGGACAACTGGTAAACCAGGGACAGGGTCATGGGCGCCCATGGCTCATTGATGCGCGTGGGGAGTGTAGGCTAGCCTGTCTGGTCCAATCCTACAGAAGAGCTTCTGTGGCACAAATTGCTGAAAATGTTAATGCTGGCTATGATAGAAAGGTGTCAGAACACACAGAGCATCCCAGCTTGTTGCGTATGGGGTTACGTAGCCACAGACCGTTCAGAGTGCCCATGCTGATCCCTGTCTACCTCTGAAAAACCTACAATGGGCATGTAAGCACCAGAACTGGACCATGAAGCAATGGACGAAGGTGGCTTGGTTGGATGAATCATGTTTTCTTTTACATTATGTGGATGGCCAGTTGTGTGTGCGTCGTTTACCGGGGAAAGAGATGGCACCATGATGCACTATGGGAAGGAAGCAAGCCGGCAGAGGTAGTCTGATGCTCTGGGCAATGTGCTGCCGGGAAACCTTGGGTCCTGGTATTCACATGGATGTTGCTTTGACACGTACCACCTACCTAAACATTGTTGCAGACCAAGTACACCCATTCATGGCAACCGTATTCCCTGATGCATTGCCATATTCAGCAGGATAATGTGCCCTGCCACACTGCAAAAATTGTTTTGGAATAGTTTGTGGAATATGGCAAAGAGTTCAAGGTGATGTCTCCAAATTCCCCAGATCTCAATCCGATCGACTATCTGTGGGATGTGCTGGGAAAACAAGTCCATTCCATGGAGGCCTCCACCTCACAACTTACAGGACTGCTGGTAATGTCTTGGTGTGGATACCACGGGACACCTTCAGAGGTTTTGTGAAGTCCATGCCTCGATGGATCAGAGCTGTTTTGCTGGCACAAGGGGGAACTTACACAATATTAGGCAGGTGGTTTTAATGTTGTGGCTGATCAGTGTAAGTTGAAAGCACGTCTTACAAAGCAGCAGCACGTGATATCAGCACATGGATGTCTAATAGTCATCGTTAAGGAATAGCTGCTCTGATATAATGTACTATGTGGCTGGTAAGATGGGGGTTACATTACAGTAATTCCAGCTTGCACTGCTTAATACGCTGAAGACAGCCTGATTTTCTCCAGCTCATCCCTAATTTATCTAAGTCACTTCTGTCCAGAGTAGTTAATGCATCTTTTGGAAAGCCTATTATATGTTTGATTCAAACCCTCCGGACTCATCCAACGCATCATTATGTCCAAATCCACTTATGGCAGCAGGTTTTTGTGGCAGGTGACAGGAAAGCAGTGACTTAAGTCACCCTTATTTTTTATAGACGTGTTACGCATTACCTTTAGACAGACCATACAGAGAAAATATCTATGTTACAAATGAAGTGTTTGGTAGAGCTTGCATTGCGGAACAAAACAATATTACTCTTATATCTGAGAGATATTTTGCTCAAAAGTTTCTGCTTTGGAAAATCTGGTGCCATTTTTCACAGTGAAATTTTCAGTGGGGTGGGGGGTGGGGGGGCACTGTTCCATTGGAGTCTATGAATGATATTTCACTTTATCTCTGGCTAGTAATTACTGCTCCCAATTAAAAACAAAATAAAGGACATTTTAACGACGCCTCCTGATGTTCTCAGGCAGGGGCGGATTGGGAACTTAAAGTGGCGCTGGAAAAAATTATTGAAGTGGCCTCATGTCGGCGGGACCAAAATAACTGTAGGTGGGGCCAACACAAAAGTAGGCGGGATTTAGAACTACAGGAATTTGGTTGTAGTAACATTTAGGAAAACCTAGATGTGATGACTTTACACACAGTGGGTCATATCTAAAGCCATGCAGGACAAATGTATAGTATACTATAGGCAGCCCCCTCTTAGTATAGTATAGTATAGGCAGCCCCCTCTTAGTATAGTATAGTATAGGTTGCCCCCCAATAGTATAGTATAGGTAGCCCCCCTTAGTATAGTATAGTATAGGCAGCCCCCTCTTAGTATAGTATAGTATAGGTAGCCCCCCAATAGTATAGTATAGGTAGCCCCCCTTAGTATAGTATAGTATAGGTTGCCCCCCAATAGTATAGTATAGGTAGCCCCCCTTAGTATAGTATAGGTTGCCCCCCTTAGTATAGTATAGGCAGCCCCCTCTTAGTATAAAATAGTATAGGTTGCCCCCCAATAGTATAGTATAGGTAGCCCGCCATAGTATAGTATAGGCAGCCCCCTCTTAGTATAGTATAGTATAGGTAGCCCCCCAATAGTATAGTATAGGCAGCCCCCTCTTAGTATAGTATAGGCAGCCACCCCTTAGTATAGTATAGTATAGGCAGCCCCCCTTAGTATAGTATAGGTAGTCCCCCTTAGCATAGTATAGGACCCCCCCTTAGTATAGTATAGTATACTAAGCCCCCCTCACTTTCCTTCAGTTGCTCTGAGCAGCGTCTCTTCTCACATCAGGCAGACAGGAAGTGAAGTCAGACTTCCTGTCTGCCGAACAGCACCGTGGGAGCCTAGCAATTGGCTGCCTGTTGCTGCCCACTGAACACCAATATTTTAGATTGCTTTCCTGTACATGACTCCCCCCCGCCGCATCCAAACGCGCCCCCCGGGAAAATCTGAGGTGGCCTCGTTAGGCCATCGGCCTACCGGGAAACTTCCCTGTAAGGTCTATGGCCAATCCGCCCCTGTTTTCAGGCCACGCCTTTCATCAGCTAACTACACCCCACCCACCCCCCCGCCCTCAAAGTCAGTCCATCCAGACACAACCCAAATTTCTTTGCCACACTTTTTTCCTCCCACTAAAAGATATCCCGGCAAATATTGTAGAAATATTGCTCTCTAAGCAGGACAACTTATAATAGAATATCGCTATCAAGTTGTTGTGGGGAGGGCCACGCATTAAAGTGAAGCTTCTTTCTTTGTAACCTTCACTTCTATGGGTTATAATGCAAAATGTGCCCTTACAAGTGTTCAATATCACCCCTCAAACAATGAGCTTATAGTACTTAACAATTAAGTAGGTCACAGATTGTTATTGTTATTTTTGTGTAATATTAAAAATATAGGAAGCGACTTCAGAAATGTATAAATACTGTAATAAAAGTCAGATTGATCCAAAAAATACAATTTAATCTAAAAGGAAGTCAAGACAGAGCTAAGAGGTCTATTTATTGCTAAATGGGGCTAATTATATATCACCGCTTATCATAACCATATTCAGCTGCGGTAAGGGTGTTACAATTTTTATATTTCCGGCCGAATGTCTGGGGCTTTATGGCAATTTTTTATTTAGTTATTTATTACACTAAGCACTTTTTTCACTTTTTTGATTGATGGTTTTGTTCTTGTTGCGTTTTTGTAGGGGTTTGGGCATAGACCCTTATGGGCGACCCTCTCCCCATGTCATCCGAGGCTCCCTCCTTTTGGGGGGAGCTAAAAAACCAGTCCTCTGGGGAAGCTTTGGTAAACCTCAGGGTAAAGGGGACCGCCGGAGCCTTGCAGTGAAGGTGGTCCTGAAGACACTTGCATCCTGAGAGGCCTTTTGGCTATGGAGATTGGGGATGTGAAGGAGCCCTCCCTAGCTTCAGTGAAGGAGGGCCTGAAGATCTCCTTTTTGTCCCTCTTTGGGGCCTTCAAGTCTCTGGGGGATGGGGAGGCCCATTGCCCTTTCCCTTTTTGAAGGGATCCAATGTACCAAGCCCCCGGTACAGTATTGCACTGCTCTGCGAGATTTGGAGTCACGCACCTCGGGCTTCAATTTAAAATAAAAACTTCTGCCTCACAGCACTGGGGTCATGAGTTCAATTCCCGACCATGGCCTTATCTGTGTGGAGTTTGTATGTTCTCCCTTTGTTTGCGTGGGTTTCCTCCGGGGTCCTCCGGTTTCCTCCCACACTTCAAAAACATACTAGTAGGTTAATTGGCTGCTATCAAATTGACCCTAGTCTCTCTTTCTCTGTCTGTCTCTGTGTGTGTGTGTTAGGGAATTTAGACTGTAAGCTCCAATGGGGCAGGGACTGATGTGAATGAGTTCTTTGTACAGCGCTGCGGAATCAGTGGCGCTATATAAATAAATGGTGATGATGATGAAAGGTTTACTTACAGCTGCGCTGGGTTTGTCTCAGGGAATATGTGAATGTGTGACCCCATCTGGCATTTACACACACGCTCGCACAACTAAAAGCTAAAACTTCCCGGGAGATCAAAACTAACATAAAAAGAAGTGGATATGACTTTATGACTCCATTCTCGTCATCACGTGGGCGGATCGATGAGTATGAAGACTCTCATTCCAATAGAGTCACTTGAAATATTTCCACGGCTAGAGAGACACAGGTTGTGTAAGCCTGAACCGATTTCATTTTGTAAACATGACAATGAAGGACATACAACATACACAAAAGCAGTTGAATTATAAAAAGGTTTTCTAGCTTCCTGTGTTTACAAGGATTTCTGCTAAAAATAAATAAAGGCTAGGCGCATCCAGGAAGCCAATCATTGTATGTACATTGTGTTTAAAATGACAATGGAATGTGTCCTGTCTACCTAACATAATTCTATCGCTATTAAATCAAGCATCAGATTGTTATGATTAGTAAATTCTCATAAATGCACTTTACGTGGGTTACTGTCATAGGACTGTTCATGGAAAACTATGTATTTGTGTCCTATGAACATAGACAATCGGATGGCAGAATAGCGTATGACGGCAACGTTAAATGTGGATTTGCGTTTCGGAGATCTCTGCTGAGATTGCATTCCAACTGCAATTTCTTAACACACAGATTGTATCCAGGAGCCAAATCCTCCAGTTCCTCTTATCATAAATAGCGCATACGTTCAGTAAAGTTTAGCCCACATTGATCACTTGCTCTTCATTTCCAGGGACTCTGGTTTTAAAGATTATCCCTGGAATCACATCATCCTAGCCCCACGGCACTGGCACTGTGCCGTAAGGCCGTGATGGCAAAAAGCTCAGCATCACACCCCGCCCCTCTCCCCCACGGGTGGACCTAGATTTTTTTGAGTTGGGGGGTATTGAGTCCTTGCCCCCTTTTCCAACTCTATCGTTAGTGATCTGTCTGCGGCTGCACACTATGTATTGGTCCATGTCGGAGACCAGGCAAAATATTCTTAAAAAACAATCAAAGCGGCCGGGCAGGATTCTCTCTGCCTTTCAGCCGTCACGGAACTGTACATAGTATGTCGGACGCAGGGGTGATTGCTCCGATAACATCTTTCCCCCTGGACCTGCCACTACTGCGCCAGCATTTAGTGCTTTGTCCTGGTATAGATGTGAATAGAAAACTTTGTTTTAAGTTTCAGGACACTTGTCACGGGCACACAGTGGAAGCAACCATTTCTGTGAGCTGGACTGATATGCATGAAAGTGTAGCCTATCATATTTACATAAGATCCTGTACCTCATGAATATAAGTCAGGCAGCATTTCTTGTTCCTAGCAAATTGGTGTGATGGTTTAGCCCATAGAATGAATTCGCAGTGGGGGGAGGGTTATTTGGATCCCGTCCACTTAGAAGAAAGTGAAGTGGGATCTGGGAGAAATCCTTTAAAATATGCGAGTCTTCCGGACATTCCGAGAGAGAGAACAAATATGGGGGCACATTTATCAATCATCTGCAAAAGTGAGAAATAGTTATCGCATGGATAAGGATTGAACTATTTCTCAAATTTATGAACAACAGATCACAGAAACAGCAGTTCCGAAAAACTGCTGTTTCTGTGCTAAAAAAAAAATCATACTTACCCCCTCTTCAGAAGCGCTGTCTCAGGATCTCCTCCTCGTTCTCTTCATCCTTCAATCGCGCATATGCAGTTCGGAGCATTGGATTTTTTCAATTATGATAATGTACGCCAGCTTCAAAAAAATGTTTTTTCGGAACTTGTTAGATTTGGGCTGGGAGCAGTCACCATACTGTTGAATGGTGACTGCTCCTAAAAACGAAGAGGAGTGCAAAGCAGCAGATATCCATGATATCTGCTGCGATGCACCATTCATAAATATGCGGAGGACAGTAAGAGCACTATCGTGCGTTCTTAAATATGCCCCATGGTCAATTAAAGTTCTCTCAATGGAGATCAATTTAATTTCTATCTACACGTCTTCAGTGGTATTTTATCTGTAAGCGCCAATAAAACGGAATCTTACATATCAGCACCAATCCTATCATGCAAAAAAAAAAAAAAAAGAATTATAATTTTTGGAGTTGCTGGTTGAAATGTGTGAGGTGTTTATTTGCAGTATATATCTCTGCCTCTCTATCTTCTATTTGATCCTGAATATGCAAAAATCGAAATATATATATATTTCACTGTCTGGAAGACTGCTAATGCCTCATTTCCTCAGTTTATAGTTATCGTATAATGACAGAAATAAATGACAAATTGTCAAAGACAGCAAAATAAGTTTAAATAACTGAAACCATGAAACTGAGCTAATTTAGCATGATGGATTACAGGACAGAGGGAGATTACACTGCCAGCAATATGTAAGATAACAAGCTTGTTATATGAGGAGACGCTGAGATTTAGGTGTGTCACACATTCACCGACATAATAGACAAAGAGAATACTTGTTAAAATGTGGAAAACATACAAATAACAAAGCTTATTAACAGACGGTTTCTGGTCGAAAGTCACCATATTCAGTAGACCGCAGAGGGCGATGGAGACCGTGGGGTAGATTTATCAGACAAAAAGTGGAGGTGTTGCCCATAGCAACCAATCAAATTCTAGCTATCATTTATCTGGTACATTCTAGAAAATGAGAGCTAGAATCTGATTGGTTGCTATGGGCAACACCTCAACTTTTCATTTTTAGAAGGTTTGATGAACCTAACCACATGACTTTTGTTTTAATTTAAATTTTTGATGGGGGTGCGTGTCGGAGGTCTCCCCAGCACCACAGTGATTGGTCTGCTCACTCTATCATGGCATTGCTTCATTCTATGTAAGGTCATTTCCTTTTGCGCTGGAAGCTAACTATGCAAAGGGGAGATATATAAGAGCGTACCTGTCACTGCCATGTCCTCACAGAGTGGATGCAGCCATTTTGTGGGCTACACCAATATTCATTAGTAGCGGTTGTGTATCTACTGTGGACATACATCCTTACTGTGCCGACTTCAGTGGTACAGACATAGGGCTAGATTTACTAAGCTGCGGGTTTGAAAAAGTGGGGATGTTGCCTATAGCAACCAATCAGATTTTAGCTGTCATTTTGTAGAAGGTATTAATAAATGAAAGCTCGAATCTGATTGGTTGCTATAGGCAACATCCCCACTTTTTCAAACCCGCAGCTTAGTAAATGTAGCCCATAGTCATAAACCATGAAGGGATTCCCCTTCTGGGGTCCTCGCACTCCGCAGCTCTCCCTGAAGCCCTCCGCTCATGCTCGGGGCGCACAGTTAAGGAGGCCATTTGGTGGGCCGAACCAATATTTATGAAAATGCAGCCTCTCCATTAGGAATGAGTGACATGGCTGAGGCACGAGGTGCTTTGTGATCAGATATGAACAGGATTGAGGATATGATGCATCGAGGAGGCCGCTTTCCAGTCTTCAGCCTGCATCGATTTTCTGTTGAGCTGGTCAATTCCGCCTTCACACCAGCGGCACACAGTGTATATCTCATATACGTCCCTCAGACAGCTTGATTTATTTCTTGCTCCGATGTGACAGTTCATTCAATACTCAGAAAGAAATGGAGCGACATTACAGTGTATGATACCGGTGCCATGTGACGTGCGATCACCAGAATCGTCCTATTGTGTCCAGGGATGGAGTCAGGAGAACGAGAACTACGATTACGGACAGGAGCAAAATATCCCACCAAGTTTACAAAACAAATATCATATATGTAACCGGAGAATCTCACTCAAAGACCTGATTTATTAAGGCACGCAAAATAAAAGTATTGTGCTTTTTTTTTTTTTTTTAAAAACCGCATGTAAATTTGTCATACGCACGTCTGTATTCCACTAGGAGTGGATGTAATTATACGTCTGGTGATGAATACGGGTCTAGGTCTGCTCTGCTCTAACAGACAATACACTGCAGGATACGTCCAATACCTATGTGGAATATAAAGTCCCAAAAGAACGCAGAGACAAAATGAAAATTCAATTAATGTCACCTGTTAACAATATAGTCATTAATGACAAAACATTAAAAAAAAATCTTTGCTTTTTTACTTCCAAATAAAATAAATCTTTTAGGATGTCTACTGTGCATAAAATGCTTTTTTACCGTTGTTCCTGATTGCAAACACATGTTCTAGCTGCATACACAGCAGTCATCACTATCACTTGGCACTTACACCTGACCTGTAGCTGGTGCAAGTGATACGACAGAAGAACACGTACCTTTAAGATGCCCACAGCTAGAATCGGATGCTGCTACATGCGCTGGAGATTGGCACGCCCTTACTGTACTTTGACTATGTGCATTCACCAATTCCCTTCCCGTCCTGAAATTGTAGGCTTTTGTAAGTGTCATTTACCCTCGAACATGAATTGGATACACTTGCGTTCTCTGCGTTAATTTCTGGGCATGCGCAGAGCAATTTAACACAAAATACGTCACGTACCTGCACTTGCGTTCCTTGGTGAATCAGGCCCCACACATTCAGTGTACACTTACTTAAGGTTTTTGCTATTTGCTAAAGTAATCTAAGTTGTTTCTTTGAAGCTTTCAACATATAAGTCTCTGAAAACCTCCATTGGGACTTTGCAGAGAGAATAAGGGGTTTAATTTTAAAGGCATAGCTGCTAAAAATTGATGTTTTAGGGGGATATGGGCGGGGTTTGGGCAAATCAGGGGCGAATTTGTGCAATTCGTGGGGCGGGGCTTATAGTATCTCAATATCAGTGTTGGGAGGTATGCAAATACAGATTGGCCTAAAGCATTGTGGGGCTTACTTGTCATCTCCTCCTGTTATTTGAAACCCTTTAAACTGGAACTAAACCCACAGGTCGAGATCCCTGCTTGTGAGAGCTACAGTCTGTAGATCGATTCATTCCTCTTCCTGCGCAGGTCATAAGTGGGTACATGCGGACATCATTATGTGAAAATCTGTTACAATTGGCTCAGATACGATGGTGTAATTGCTTCTAAAAATACCCAACTGAGGATCTTGGGGCCACATTAAAGCTGTTAGAAATGGGGCACATTGAAGCTTCCAGTCGGTTGTACAATATCTGCTTCCATACATGAGCAGCGGGTCATGACACTAAAATAATATGAAATATATTTATAAAAATAGAGGAGGAAGTCACCGTCCATATGTGCGTGTGGCAATGAATATAAACGATCATTTAATGTAATCCAGCCATAATAACGGCAGTAGTAAAACTAAGTTATTGGGAAAAAATGTATCTCCCCATCTTATTAATTCACAAAATGTCCTGCAATTCTACAACGCATTTAAATGCTCTCAAGTGTCACCTCTGTCTCGGAGAAGAAAATGGAATCAAAACTACGGCCCGTGACTTCATCCTCATAACAGAAAATTCCCGATCTCCTGCAGCATCTAGAGCAGGACCCTGCCGGAACTGGGGATCAGTAGACAGGATATTGGGGAATGCAGAATATTATTGTGTAACGGAACAGTACGTTGTGTTGTGTAAACTGAGACTATTGTTACTTATTTATACCTTAGTATAACGAATTAATAAAGAATCTTATTATATTTAGTTTGTGTCTTGTTTAAAAATGAAATTAAAGGACAACTTCACCCAAAACTAAAAATATTATACTATTGTTAGGAGCTGCGGCGGCAGCGGGCACCGCCGCGACTTCCTGCTCTCTCCCCCAGCATGGAGACGACCAGGACGTCACTGCCAGGTATTCGGCCCGACCGTTGCCAGGGCAATGGCTGGACGCCGAGATTATCTATTGCCGCCCGGCAATTAGTGCAGCTGGTCGCATGTGCTAAACCTTCACAGCCTGTGGGCTGATTAATTAAGGTACCTGTTTAATTACCTAGTGCATGATGATGATTACAGGTCTAAGCCCTGATTGGCTAGTATCAGTATATAAGGCAGGGAGAACTTATCCTCCCTGCTGGTTATAGCGTTGATTATTCTGTTGTTGACCTGCTTGTGTCCTGGTTCTGTTTGCCCTGTGGATACTTTGTCCGTTTGCCTTTGGACCTGCTATTGTGACCCCTGCTTGTATCTTGGACTCTGCCTGCTTGCCTGTGACCTTGATCTTTTGGCCTGTACCCTGCTGTGTTGCCTGTGACCCTGACCTTTGGCGTGTTCTCTGACCATTCTGCGTTGCTAGTGATCTCTGACCTCGACTTACGTCTGACCATCCGCTGCCATCTACTCTGTCTCCTGGCCTGCCGCTACGGTTCTGTATTACAACTTGCACTACGTCTGGAGTTAAGTCCTGGGGGCATCTGAGTACCTGTGAGCGCATAAAGCTCTATGGGAAAGGCGGCTGCTAAAGGTGAAAACCTCCGCTAACTAGTTCTGTAAGTTCGTGAACAGACCGTCAGCCTAACAACTATACAATAATTGTCTACTCTGTTGGAATGTCCAGGAGACTTCCAAATTTTTGGAGGATCCTCCCAATTTCCCAAGTGGGCAATCCCCCCGCCAGATCCTGCTGATCTTTATTGTGCCTTGGTGATGCAATTTGTGTCATCGTGACCCTCACCCCGCGCTGTGCAATGACGCAAATGACGTATGTATTGTAAAAAACTTATAAGAATGGATTCTGCATTTCGTGGCAGTCGCCTCATCCCTTTGGAACTACTGGAATCACCCTGCAGGCCCCTTTCAGAAACAAGATTCGCCCACTCGCTGGCATAACTCCCAACTGTCACGATTTCAGCGGAACAGTCCTGACGCCAGCAGGACAGACCTGATTTTATGACTCTGTCCCTCCTGGAACATGTTTGTCCCGCGGGTGAAATATTGGGGGGGAAGGAGGTATCTAATGGAGCAGACCAGCTCTGCAGCCCTCTGGGACGTAACCACGCCCCTGCTGCAATGTAGCCACGCCCCCTGACTCGCTGCCAGTGACAGACATGATGTGAGCTTTGCACTGGTATTTGCTTGTATAGATATATTGTGGCAGGCACCAACGGGTCATAGCTAAATACTTCATATGCCTAAAACCTTCTGGCTATAATTGTATTGGATACACCCATTTTATGTCAGCATTTCAGTAAAATGTGCCTGAAAGAGTATATGAAAATAGGAGAGTTGCAAATGACAATCTCACCCCCCCTCCCGAAACTGCGATGAGTAGAAGTTTTCTGGCTGACGGTCTATATAACCATCCAGGAATCTCTTCATTTGAACACTTCAGAGCCGGGGAAATGACACATATCATCCTTGCAAAAATCACTGACAAATTCCTGCTGCATGATGCATATTAATTTAGCTGGGGAGGGGGCGAGGTGTACAGCGCGGGCATCACAGTATCTGCTTCCCAAAGCCAGCCTGGCAGCTATTTAAAGAAATGAGTGCTACATTTTTTTGAGAAAAAAAAAATGAACAATAATAATCTGTGTAAAGCTGTGTAGTACTATTCATTCTGGACGCCTTGTTAAAATATTACAGTATTACAAAGAAATGTTTTGTTGCTTGCAATACCTAAAGTGTATCCTGCTCCTATACACATACCGCCCAACACTTAGAATCCCGAAAGCGGTACAATATAAGCCACGCTCCTGGTCCGCCCACAAATGGACAAATTGTGGCAAAACTCCTTCCACTTTTCCTGTTAAGCCCCGCTCCTTTTACGGTCCACGAATCGGGATGTCCCTCCGAAATCGGGACCATTGGGAGGTATGGACAGTGTGAGCAGGTCCTGTAACGAAAATAAATGTGTGTATATAGATGTTAGACTCCATTAAATGACTACATTTAATTTAAATATCTAATTTTTTATTCCCCTTGATTATAAATCCCCCGTACAGAACCAGGAGAACAGTATTACTATCAGTTACTATATTACCAGACATATCATGTTCTCTGTGTACAGACAGCACCTGAGCGTCTATTCCCCGCTGTGATCCGGGTGTATAATGCGGTTACGCTACACGACTTAACCCTTGTAGCCAACAGGACAGCGATAATGATTTCAAGGGGCCCATCTGCTGCTGAGAAATAAAGTGTCTTTTGCAATAAATTGGAACATTTATCAAATTAGCTCCCGTGATCACATTTAGAATCAATGATTTTTTTTTAAATAAGATAAATTTGCGCCTGCCACTGGAAATATCATTTTATTAACTTTGGCAGCTCGGTGAGGTGTGCGAGCTCTCAGCCAAAATAAAAATAAATAACAAAAAATCATGTTTTCAAGATTGCATCTGATGAGTAGCTGAGCCCGGCCTTTTGCGTCTTATAGATCCGTGAACCAGGGACTCGGGAAAAGGGGGAATGAATATTATTGGCCCTTTTACCAATATGATTTTTAAAATAATTACTGTGGGGGAAAAAAAACAAATCATTTGCAGAATTTACTTTTATCTGTTGTGACTTTTCCTTCTTTTTATTTAATCTGAATTACAAGCGGGCCTTTGGGATGTTTTGATGAAGTGTGCCAAACAATGCCTATCTAAGTAAAGTTATTTTGCATTTGAAGCCCTGTGTACATTGCCTCTTCACCCATGGGTGTCTTTGTCCCGCACCGTGATGCTGCCCCCAGTCCCACCACCCATTATTAGACTTGTTTCAGGCTTTTTACCCCCTCCCACTCTAAGCTGATACAGAATGCAAGTACTTTTGCGGAATGGGAATAGCCGTACATGGTAAAGAAGGCCCCTGAAAATCGTAAGCATGCCTCTAATAATGCCCTTTACACCCTATATCATAAAGGGCAGAATGGTGGCACAGTGGTTAGTAATGCGGTCTTACAGTTTGGGACGACCCAAGAGGAATTTAGGGCCCTGGTACAGCAACTTTTTAGGGCCCCTTTCATAGCTACTGAGAGGGGCATATCCACACCCGGTTATTGGCTCCTCCCACTACACAGACAGGTCAAGGTCCCCCTGGCAGACCTTAGTACCTGCTCCCCCACTCCTCTCGGCAGGCTCTGGGGGTGTCAAGTGCACTTTATTATTATTATCCTTTATTTGTTAGGTGTCAAAAGCGTTGCGCAGCGCCGTACACAGCACAAACAGTAGACTATACAGGGTGGAACATTACTGAACAATATACAAAAATGAGCAAAACTTCAGAAACTCCAGGCAGGCTAATGCAGTAAAGACGGAGCAGAAGAACAGGGAAGGAGACAGGAGGGAAGAGGGTCCTGCTCATACGAGCTTACATCCTAAGGGAGGGTAAACAAAATCAGTCACAAAGGGACAGCTGAAGTATGGGGGAGAGAACCGGGGGGCCGAGAGGAGAGAACGAGCGGAGAAGATGAGGGGGTTAGGTGGAAGGTTGGTAGGCTTTGAGGAACAGGTGAGTTTTAAGTGCCAGTTTGAAGGAACACAGATTAGGAGAGAGATGGATGGAGCGAGGGAGGTCATTCCAGTGAAGGGGGCGCACGGGAGAAGTCTTGGATTCTGGAGTGGGAAGAGGTGATCAGAGTGGAGGAGAGGCGACAGTCATTGCCCGAGCTCAGGGAGCGGGCAGGAGTGTGAATGTAGAGGAGGTTAGAGATATAGGGAGCAGTAGACTGGGAGAGAGCCTTGTAAGTGGTGATAAGGAGTTTGAAAAGGATTCTGTAGAGGATGGGGAGCCAATGTAGGGCAAGGCAGAGAGGGGAGGCAGAGGACTTCACTTCCCTCCCCGATAACAAATTTACTCGAGACCCCAGTTGCACTGGGGAAATATAGATGACCGAGGGGTACACTCTGAAAATTACTGTCAATGGGGATAATGCCCACAGGCACAGACCTTACATCCACACCTACCATGACTCCAAGGACAGGAAGGTGTCTACGTCCGAGCGCGGGGGGCAAGTTCTGCAGAATAGTTTTGAGGTAACGGCATTACATTAGTAATTAGGATCTTTTGTTTTGTGTATCTACAATGTTATCAATCTGTTCATTCAAACAGCAATAAATGAATCTAAGAGGGCACATGAACAATAAGAGCCTGCCCCAGGGCTGCTGGCCTTGATGGCCCGAAAAGTGACCATCCGAGACAGGTGGCAGTGGGAAGGGATGAGATCTTTTCGCCTGTAACCATCATAATAATCTTAAAAGCTTCAATATCAAACGCCATTCCAGGATCAGCAAAATAAAGAGCAGGTGCCAAATATTCAGAACAGTGGTAATAAATTGAAATCATATTGACCCATAATTGACCTATGGGTGGGTGCACATTCCATAGTGTGTGTGTTGGGGGGTTAACCATCTAGCTGCCTGCTGGTCCTTCCACTGCAAATAACAGCTTATGTGCTGTACTTGGCTCATCTGGTTTCAGGAATTAATGCTTTATAACCTGCATTGGGGAGAGAACAGAGGGGAAAAAAAATAATATGTAATTAACAGCAATGCAGACTGCCCGCCAAGGTCTCTAATAGGAAATGTCAGTGTGTGCAGACACAGTGGGGAGACCAGGCAGTCACACCTCCAGCTGTGTATTCATCTCTTTAAATATACAGTAACACAGAAATATGACATTTTAACACAAGCAAATAACCATCTGGCTCGCCTCCCTACCCAATTTTCAATGTATTTGCTTTATTCTTTAAAAATGATTTACTGTACTTTTTATTTTATATTTGTATGACTGCATAATCCCCTATCACCTCTACTTGGTGTGAGTTCCTTGTACTTTCTGTTCAAAATCATAGACCGCGATGTCTCCGCTTATATAAATATATATATTTAAGTTTATTGTATAGAAAGGGTCCTAAAATTGTTCAAATACATACATGCTGCAGGCCTGTAGAGCGTGTATTTCAAATGTGTCCATATTCACATGCCTGGTCTCTGGTAAACCTACAGCACTCATTACACGACAGTGCTTAATACTTACTTGCTGTTAAAAGTCTATTGTGCGGGGTTACACTGAACAGCAGAGTTTGGGATCCTTTTTTCAAGAACAAAAACGGAGAAATAATGAGAAAAATGTAATATGTTTCCAAAATCAGCATTGACGTGTGAACTGGGTGAACTGGTGGGGAAAAGGGGCCTTTTTTAGTGCCACACCTTCTATCGTGAAGCTCTGCCTCTGTGAAATAAGGGGTGCAAGAGTAATAAAATCCTGTGTAACTGCCACCATGTATACAGAGCTGTATTGCCATAGGCTGGCAAGACATGTCGTTCTAAAACAGCTGGAGACCCACCGGTTGCCTAATTCTGCCATAGACAATAACTGGGCAGTGCCCTCTTCCCTGGTCAGTTTAATATGTCAGATTAGTTGCATTATTGAACAATAAATATTGAATTAAGCATCCTGCAAGCATTACAGTACCATGGTGTAACTGAACAAATCTACAAGAAAATTATCTTATCCAATCTAAGTTGTTGTTTCAGAGTTATGTCTGAATCACCTTTACTTCTTTGTAATATGTATTCTTTCTGAAATGTATTTTTCTGATAGGCCAACCTACATTTAGGTAAATACACCCCTTTTTATGGGTAGGAGTATGGATTTGCGAACCAATATTGTGGAATTTACAGGGCTGCAAAAGGTTGTACCATCACATGGAGGGGGTTGGGTGTATGATGTTGATGTATGAAATTAGAGGTCCATTCCAGTTTTTTCTCCAAATCACTACGCATTTGCTTTACCTCTACTGTGATATCAACCCTGCTACTTGTATCATCTGCATTAAGATATACAGAACCTTCCCTTGTAGACCACAAGTAATATCACTAATGAATACATTAAACAAACCAGTACCCTGGGCTAATCCATGAGGGTCTTCACTGGTTACCGATCCCCCCTCTGAGCTTACACCATTGATTACAATACTGTTTCCTCTTCTTTAGCCAAACATTTGTCTATTCCACTATCTCTGAATTAAATCCAAGGATTTTCAGTTTGTAATTAAATTACGTTAGGATACTTATCCAATGCTTTGCTAAAATCCAAATAATCTATATCCACTCATTCACCCTGATCTATCACTTCAGTTACAGAGTCAAAAAATCATCCAGGTTTGTTTGACATAATCTCCCAGCAGAGAATCCATGCTGCCTTGGTTCTTGTAGTTGTCTGACTCTAGTCAGCAATTTTTATTTAGTTTTAAGTGTTTTCATGAATTTCCTTTCTACTCATGTAATACTCACAGGTCTATAGATGTCATATTCCTCTCTACTGCCTCTGTGTGTAGAGGAGCTACAGCAACTATCCTCCAATCACCTGTAATTATGCCTGTCAGCAGCAATTGGATAATGGCGCTGCAAGCAGGACTCTTAGTTCTCTAAATTCACAGGGATGTTCACCATCTTGACCCAGTGAATTATATACATTTTATTATATGAGTGGAAGTAGCACCTCTTCTATAATGTGTAGAGTACAGTAGGGCATATATTTCCCCTTTAATGTAGGTGACCCCTTTTCAATTTCCAACAGTACATATAAAGCAAAAATAGTTATTTAGGCACCTACAATTTCTGTGTCTCTTTCACCCTGGCCTTACTATTCCTCCTATTATTTATTTTTTCTAATGTGTCCACAAAACATTTTGTCACTCTTTATTGTGCTAGGTTTTCTTCTGTTTGTGCTTCAGAACATTTTATTATGTTTTAAACTCATTTAAGTTAGCTTTACCTGCTTTTTTTCTTAGCCCTTATAGCAACTGCCCCTTCCTTGGAGAACCATATTGGCTTCCTCTTCCTTTTTACCTATATACCTAGCACAGTGTTGCGGAATTTCATAATGCATGTTTTGGTTGATGTTACTAATTGTTGCTGAACTCCACCTATCAATTTCCATGAGTACGCCGCTATATTTTATTTTGCAAGATGGGACTATTTAAGTGTGATATTCCCTAATTTGCAGATTCTTCCCTGCAAAAGGAATTGAATTTTCCGGCTGTTCTGAAATGCCAGCAGTTGAACCTTATCTATTATATTTACAATTAAACGCATTTTGCAGTTTTCAACCAATTGCGAAAAAGGTGTGGAAAAAACAACACATTTTTACAATGTTGAGGTCTTCAGGTCCTTTCCGAAAGGAGAACGGTCCCATTATCCCCATTTTCTGGGGTCGAACGTATCTGAACCCCCTTATTTGCAAGAGGTGTTCACTTTTGCCAAACTTCATCCAACCCTCCCAAAATATGGGGAGGGAGCATAAGGAACAACCACACCCTCCGAACCGTGCCCCTACTTTCTTGCACCCATAGTTTGCCTCTCCAGGGCATATATGAGTAGTCTCTTCTCTTGTCTAGAGGACCAAGTTAGACTGTACATTATGAGAGCTCTCCCCAGTCCCTCTTAGGTCAGTCTTAGCCAAAAGTTCAAAAAGTGATAAATCCTACTTCATACAGCATATAAAATAACCCGCCATGCAGAACAAGGGGCGCTGTATGTTCTATATTATACACATCTCGTTTACTGAAAAATGTAAATGTTGTAAATGATGCAAATCGCCGGACAAATGCAACTGCACCCTGAATAACTCTGCAGCGTTAAAGACGATTGAACAAACATATCTTAACCTTTCTCATCGCCTGTCAGACCATTGTAAAGCGCCGCTTGTCCCATTGAAAAGGTTTCACTCTCCTCGATCAATAACGGCAGACTTTCCTGAGGATGATTACTGGGGATTAATGGACAGCTGAGGTGAGATTAATCCGCTATCTGCATGACACACCAGCCCGATGGCTCTGCGAGTATCAATACGTAAACTGCGTTCACATAAATCCTCTTTTTTTTTTTTTTTTGTTTAGACAGCAAATCTCACATCGTCGTACAAACAAGTTTACATCAAGTTCCCTGTGGTGTTATTCAGATTCATTTAGTTTTGCTGTGATAAAGTACATACTATAGTAATGTCATTGTCATTTCTCAGTCTCGGTATGATTAATTAGCGATGACATATTTTCCCCTTCTCTCCATAGTCTTTGTCATCGATGGATAACAGGTGGCCCCTCCGAGCCTTCACCTGTGGCCCCCGACGCCTTCCTTTGTCAGATGTGATTGTTATAGGGTTTAACCCTTGTATAAAATGCTGATATGTTATTACAGGTAGGTGTTTCTCTGTTTGATTAAATGTATTTACTTATAAATGAGATTCAGGGTACTGAAGGTTAGAAGCCATCCATACGGCCCAGGAATTGTATCAGGTTGCCCGCCATTGTCTATCTATCTGATGTGCAGAATGTATCAATGCGATATGTCACCCTGTGTGCCATAGATTCAATGTAGCAGCTGCAAGAAACTTTATGAATCCAGAGACTAGACTAGCCTTCAGGAACATGTTGTCCTGATGGAGCCTAACACTTTTCTCTGCCCTTTTGTAATCCGCTGTCTCCTCTTTACTTTCCTGGCAGGCAGCAACCGGATTTTAAGGCAATTTAAAATAGGGAAGAGTTTCAGGAGTGACTACACCAGGTGAATAGTAATTGGACGGGGCTTTTTTTTATATTATTTCATATTATATTTTGAATAGTTTACCCATTCCAGTACCTTCTTGCGAGGAGTATGACATATCGGTGGCTAAGTGGTTAGCACTTCTGCCTTACAGCACTGGGGTCATGAGTTCAATTCCCGACCATGGCCTTATCTGTGAGGAGTTTGTATGTTCTCCCTGTGTTTGCGTGGGTTTCCTCCAGGTGCTCTGGTTTCCTCCCACACTCCAAAAACATACTAGTAGGTTAATTGGCTGCTAACAAATTGACCATAGTCTGTGTGTGTTAAGGAACTTAGACTGTAAGCCCCAATGGGTAGGGACTGATGTGAATGAGTTCTCTGTACAGCGCTGCGGAATTAGTGGCGCTATATAAATAAATGGTGATGATGATGATTGTACAATTGCAATGCTGGCATCTATGTAAAAACTGCCTAACTTGAGACTTGTCGGTGGTCTTTGCAGCAAACAAAACCAGTTGTGACAATGTTACCAACAGAGGGGACTCAATCAGAGTTGGATTCATGCGTACCAAAAATGCATCTGTATTTGGAGTTGGGTCTATCTGAGACTTGTGGCTTTTTTCGGGCATACACTAGCATGCTTGGATCTCCAGATATTTGTCTTAGGAAGCGTTTCCTTTCTGGTACCGGAGGAATATAGTAAAGTTACCTGCTGGTGATGGTGCCAATAGATCTATTCAGCCACTTCTTATAATAGGAAGCACAATTAAATGGGCCATGGTACTTCCCTTCACAATAACAACACAATAACAGCCTTCCATGGTAATGCATGCAGAGGTAAGAACCCAAGGGAAATCTGTGTCTTCATGCAGAATAATTATGGTTATGAATATTATCTCTCCTGAAGCTATGACTCTTTGTACGGCCTCTCTGGGCCCGGCAGACGGCAGATCTGCCAACTTGAATTGTTTTTCTACAGTGAGATCGGTGAGAATAACTTAGAGTGACGCCACGCTAAGGAGTTAATGTAGTGTGGCATGCAAAGACACAATCGTACTTTTTACTCCGTGAAATGAATGTGTTAAACAGCTAACTGGACTCGTCGTTACAGAAAAAGTAATACATGTAGAGCGCCGCACACTGCAGAATTAATAATGCACTATAGCTTCATTACTTTACATTAGTATGTTGTTACAGCAAAAACAAAACAACCTGCTGCCCTTTATCGCAAAGCAGTATACAGCATGGTTAAGACTTATAATATAGAGGTGAATATTATTGTAACATTTATATACTTTTTTCGTAAGAGGAATGTGCACAGCAAAAGAATTGCCATGTACATCAGACCCGTTTGTCTGTACATCTGCCTCTATATGGTCTCATATACTACTATATAGGCAATGTACCTCTATATAACATCATAATCCACCATATAGTCATTATATCTCCATATAGGCTCATATACTACTATTTAAGCTCATATACCACCATATAGCCATTATACCTCCATATAACTTTGCATACCTCCATATATCATGGTGACTCAGTGGTTAGCACTTCTTCCTCATAGCACTGGGGTCATGAGTTCGATTCCCAACCATGGCCTTATCTGTGTGGAGTTTGTATGTTCTGCCTGAGTTTGCGTGGGTTTCCTCCGGGTGCTCCGGTTTCCTTCTTAAATTGCCCTTAGTCTCTCTCAGTCTGTGTATGTATGTTAGGGTATTTAGACTGTAAGCTTCAATGGGGCAGTAACTGATGTGAATGAGTTCTTCTTACAGCGCTGCGGAATTAGTGGCGCTATATAAATAAATAGATGATGATATAGCCTAGTATACCTCCATATAGCCTCACATACCTCCATATAGCTTCATCAGCAGTCAACAGCCCATCTCTTCGAAGGTCCTGGGCATGCCCCAATGTGATGTGGCCACACCTTAGTATTACCATGCCCCCTTCTGTTCTGGTTTGGGAAATGTAAAAGTTGGGACATACACACATACCTTGCAAATACCTGTATGGTATCAGACAGTGGACACACATGGAGCCATGCGGCTCTACAGACACAATACGTTGTTTCCATGCAGGCTGGTAGCAGGTAGTTGAGTATTGTGCTGTGTATTTGGACACCACTTAATCAGTGCTCATGTCACTTGGCAGGCAAATGTGAATAAAATTATAATTTGCCTTACAGGAGGGGTCACAAACAATTGGGGGCTATCATTTGTTTTTTTTGCACAAATGTTTTATGCTCATAATTATCAGCTGATAGACTTTAGATGATAAAAAAGTTGCGACCTCCAAAATACCCCCAAAAGTTATCTCTAGACAACTGTGAAAAATATTATTTCTGCAGCATGAATTTATATTACAATCGTGCACGTCGGAGTTCACCAGCCTTGGAATACACTTAATAAGAACATTTTTAAGCTCCGTAACAACATTTTCCTCAACCGACCTTATTGCTAAAACAAAATAAAAGAGCAATTCTGCACAGAGGACATTAAATAATATCTTACAGTCTTTTATTATATTAGAAAGAAAAGCACCTTATAAAAAGAAGCCAACTTTAATATGAGCCGGTGATACTTCTGTTATTTGGTTTAATATTAACCCTTTGAAACGTGAACTCTCAGCAACCGTTATTGAGCAGTCATTTTTTAAAGTGATTTACTGTATGATGTATTTTAAATTAAATTTAATTACAACTGGATTGACGTGGAAGGGGTGTGGCTTACACCTTTGGGGCGTGGCATCGCCAAGTATGGGCACGGATGTGGGCGAACAGGAGTGGACTACATGGATCAGGGGTGTGGCCAATAATATCCCGATTTCTGTCGCTGGAATTTTGTACAGCGTGCATCTGCGCAAGCAGAATTGAATGCAACAATAATAAGTTGATAAGAATCATGGTTAGTAAAGTAAAATGGGAGATTTAAAAATATGTACTAAAACAGGTACTACCAAATAGCAATTACCTGGGATCAATCTGCTGCGTGGTTCTGCCAACCACCAATATAAGTGAACTTTTTGCCCAACATAAAAAAAATAGGGATTAGTAAAAATTCTGCACCCAGCTGACACTGACAACCAGGGTAGCACTACCATTAAGTGGGCCTAGGCCGGTTGTCCAGGGGAGCAATGGTTGAGGGACGCCTAAAACACTAGCTGGGTGGCATAATTCAACCAGGGTTTTCAAAGCTCTGCAGCGCCCTTATGCCGTGCACCGGAAGCTGACAAGAGGAGCAGTCAGCAGGTTCTTACCTGTGGCGCTGCCTCAATGTCAGTGTTACGCTAGGGGTGTGGCGCTTGGCTATGATGTCACAATTTAGCATTATGTCATCCTCGCTGTCTTACTGCTTATCCCGAAACAGAACTCTGTTATATTTTAGAGGTCAGAACATGTCTCTCATTTCAGTACCGCTGAACCACTCAAATACAATGTTTTTGCTTAGCAAAACCTGTACAGCATCAGTAAAAGGCAGCCAATTCTTACCAGGGTGGGGCTTCTCTATCCTGCATCAGTGCAAAGCCAGAGCTTATTTTGCAAGTTTCTAAAGTAACAAAACATTCTGCCCAGGCTTCAGACTTGTCAGATCATTCACAGAGGTAAGGCCAGTGACATCACAGCAGTCAAGAGAGTGTGGCTTGTGATTGGTCATAGCGCTCATGCACCTCCTCCTCCTCCGCTATTCAAAGTTGATGAACAAAATATATTATAGTGTAATGGAAAAATGGTAGTGTTACCCATAGCAACCATATTAACTGCACTACAGTAAACGGCACTGGAAGTATAGCAGTATTTAATTGGTTGCTATGGGCAACACCATCTTTTTCCTTTGCGCCTCTTTTCATAAGTGCCCACATTTGTTTTTAAGATACACGTTTAGCAGCATTCTGTGTCCTTAAAACAGAGTAAAATAATAGAATTCTTATACAACTCCTTCACCTTTATCTGAAGTCACATGAAAACATTCGAGCACAGATTTACAAGTCTCTTCTCTAGTCTGCCGCTGAGTTAATCTTACAATGTAATCAAGGCCGTTTTGCGCTCTGAGCAGTTTGTGTGAAAACTTGAGAGAGAAACATGATCTCATAAGTCAAGGCAACCCAATCTTATCTTTGTCCCTGAAACAAAACTATTTCAAGTATTTTACATGTCTGCAAGTGAGGAATGTCAGCGTATGTACAGTGTGTCATCTGGGGATTGGCAGTCGACCATGTTTAATTAGGACTTTCATTCTTAGTAGTACACAAGGCAGAAGTATAGTTTGCAGGGAAAATATATAAGGTAACTTGCAATATTTTTTATATGAAAGAGCTACTAGTAATATTCACAAATATATGTGCAAAATGTTTCAGAACCAGGAACGTAACAATGGAGGGTGCAAGAGATGTAGTGCCTACGGGGCCCAGAGGAAGCCCCAGCTGCCCCCAAGTCCTCTTCTGAGCGGGGCATGCGCTGTTACACGCCGGTCCTTCGGTTTCTACAACCGAGGACCGGCACACTCACCTGCTCCCCGCTGACCTCCGCCCTCCGGCCATCGGCGTCTTCTTCTCGGGTCTGCACATGCGCAGACTCTATCTTTTTATGCCCTCTGCCTATCTCCCATTGGATACTCAATTTTGGCTCCAACCTTTCAAAGGCACTTCCCCCTGCAGCTCAGTGCCTGTTTATCAAGTTACCTGCTTGGTATTAGACGTGGCTCTGGTTCTCCCGCTGTATACCTGTTGTCTGCAGAGCTGATGCTCCACCACTCCTGCTGTACCAGTTGTCTGCAGAGCTGACGCTCCACCACTCCTGCTGTACCAGTTGTCTGCAGAGCTGACGCTCCACCACTCCTGCTGTACCAGTTGTCTGCAGAGCAGACGCTCCACCACTCCTGCTGTACCAGTTGTCTGCAGAGCTGACGCTCCACCACTCCTGCTGTACCAGTTGTCTGCAGAGCTGATGCTCCACCACTCCTGCTGTACCAGTTGTCTACAGAGCAGACGCTCCACCACTCCTGCTGTACCAGTTGTCTACAGAGCAGACGCTCCACCACTCCTGCTGTACCAGTTGTCTACAGAGCTGACATTTCATTGTGTACTACGCCACTAACCCTGTGGTAACCACTTGTCCGCAGAGCTGACACTCCATCACTTCTGCTATACTCTGTTGTCTGCAGAGCTGACACTTCATTGTGTACTTCGCCACTTTCCCTGTGGTAACCACTTGTCCACAGAGCTGACACTCCATCACTTCTGCTATACTCTGTTGTCTGCAGAGCTGACACTTTGTGTATTTTGCCACTATCACTGTGGAAACCACGTGTCCGCAGAGCTGCCGCTTCATCTCGCCTGCTGTAACCTATTGTCTGCAGAGTTTCTCCTATCTACATTCCCCTGTAGGTCTCGCCTGATGCTTCCAGTGAGGGCCGCGACCTGCAGGCGGATGCAGCTAAGACCAAACCACTTTGCGGCGGTTCCTGTTGAATACCGTCCGTCCGTTAGACTCCGCGCCTTGCTGGGAGTAGTGCTAAATTAGGCAGATCTAGGACCCAACCCACTGAACCATGACATGCACATTATGGCATGTTAGTAGACAAGCAGCCAGAGGTCATTTGCTGACTGGGTTTATGAACATGCCCGAAACGCCAGTCGGAGTAACACAGCATCAGATGCACAGCACTCAGGAACACGGCAATAGGTGCACAGTGCTCAGGATGAGAGTTATACATGCACAGCACTCAGGAACACGGCAATAGGTGCACAGTGCTCAGGATGAGAGCTATACATGCACAGCACTCAGGAACACGGCAATAGGTGCACAGTGCTCAGGATGAGAGTTATACATGCACAGCACTCAGGAACACGGCAATAGGTGCACAGTGCTCAGGATGAGAGTTATACATGCACAGCACTCAGGAACACAGCAATAGGTGCACACAGTGTCGGACTGGGGCATGAAGGGCCCACCACGGAAATCAATTACTGGGGCCCACGTAATACCATGTAGCACTGCAAAGGGGGGTGTTGGGGACCCTGGTGCACTTAAGACATTCATTATCATTTTAGACAAATTATAGACTAATACACATTCAATACTGTGTGCACTACTGTTAGGTACACACAGCTTTGGCTTCACGAGTAGTACAGTGTGAAGCGGGACGTATCTCCCAACTGTCGGACCAAATCCCGACTAAGTGAGACAGTCACCTAAATGCAGAACTGCCCCACCAGATTAGGACAGTTGGCAGACTGTCCTGCTCTCTCCTACCTATCTTGTCACTTTACCACCTGTGGCTGCTGGTGTCTTTAGATCAGTTGCTGCTTGTCTGGTATCCGTGGAGGCCTTATTGGTTAAACAAAATGGGTACATGAAATTTAGAAAACTCCAACCATTCCCGCCATTAAATCAACAGCACCCACATTTAATAATTAGGCCTCTGTCCAGCCCCAACATTAAAATAATAGTACTCACATTTAATAAATAGATCTATTTCCCTCCAACCAACCCCAACATTAAATTAATAGTATTCCCATTTAATAAATAAACCTATTACCCTCCCTCTAAACAGCCCCAGCAATAAATTAATAGCATTTACGTTTAATACAACCATTTCCCACGACCATTTCTGGCATTAACTAATTAATATTCACACTTAATAGATAGCCCCCCTCCCCACACTCAGCCCCACATTCAATTATACACATAAACCACCCCAGCATTGAATTAAAGGTCCCGTCACCCCATCTTAATGTAATAGGCCCCACCAATAAATTCAATTGCCCTACTATCACCCCACAAATAAAATAGCATCCATTAAATAATTAGCCCCCACCCAAACTCCCCCATTAAATTAATAGCCAACCTTCCACCCATGTACTGTTAAGGCAGCCTCCTATTCCCTCACACATTATAGCAGCCCCCCTCCCTATAGTGTTCTCTGTGCAGCCCTCCTCCTCATAGTTTAGTATAGATAGGCAGCCCCCCCTATAGTTTAGTAAAGTCAGCCCCCCCATAATTTTATATAGTCAGCCCCCCTATAGTTTAGTATAGATTGGCAGCCCCCCTATAGTTTAGTATAGCCCTCCTCCCCATAGATTTGTATAGATAGACAACCCTCTCTGTAGTTTAGTATAGTCAGCCCCCCTCCCCATAGTTTAGTATAGATAGGCAGCCCCCCCCCTATAGTTTAGTATAGCCCCCCCTTCCCTATAGTTTAGTATGGATAGGCAGCCCCCCTATAGTTTAGTATAGCCCCCCCTTCCCTATAGTTTAGTATGGATAGGCATCCCCCCCATAGTTTAGTATAGCCCCCCTTCCCTATAGTTTAGTATGGATAGGCAGCCCCCCCTATAGTTTAGTAAAGTCAGCCCCCCCATAATTTTATATAGTCAGCCCCCCTATAGTTTAGTATAGATAGGCAGCCCCCCCCTATAGTTTAGTATAGCCCCCCCTTCCCTATAGTTTAGTATGGATAGGCAGCCCCCCTATAGTTTAGTATAGCCCCCCTGTCCTATAGTTTAGTATGGATAGGCAGCCCCCCCTATAGTTTAGTATAGCCCCCCTTCCCTATAGTTTAGTATGGATAGGATAGGCAGCCCACTCCTGACTTACCTGTAGTTGCTCTCACCATCGCTCCTCACATCAGACAGACAGAAAGTGAAGTGACTTCCTGTCTTCTGCACAGCACTTTGGGTGGGACCCCATACAGCAACAGGCAGCCTAGTGATTGGCTGCCCCACTGACCACCAATGTTTGAGCATTTTCTTCAACGTCCCTTCCGCGGCCCTGCGACTGCGACGCCCCCACACCACACCTGCTATGAAGCATCGGGGCCCACCAGGGGAATACCACAGCTCCCCGGTGGGCCAGTCCGACGCTGGGTGCACAGTGCTCAGGATGACAGCTATACGTGCACAGGACTCAAGAACACAGCAACAGGTGCACAGCACTCAGTAACACAGCAATAGCTCAACGGGGCTCAGAATGATAGTGTTACATGCACAGCACTCAGGAACACAGCAATAGGTGGACAGCACTCAGGAACACGGCAATATGTGCACAGCACTCAGGAACACAGCAATAGGTGCACAGCACTCAGAAACAGCAATAGGTGCACAGCACTCAGGAACACAGCAATAGGTGCACAGCACTCAGGAACACAGCAGTAGGTGCACAGCACTCAGAAACACAACAATAGGTGCACAGCATTCAGGAACACAGCAATAGGTGCACAGCACTCAGGAACACAGCCATAGGTGCACAGCACTCAGGAACTGAGCAACAGATGCAAAGCACTCAGGAACATAGCAAACTAATCAAGAACATTGCATGCCTCAGGTGACGATGAGTCTGGATGTTTAAACCTCGTTAACAGCACTAGGCCTGACGGAGGTTTTGCCAAAACACATTATTGCCTCCTAGTAGACCAATTTAGGCTGTCATACCTTACAAAGGACATAACTCTGGTATCAGACTTCACAAGGATTCAACAACTTCACAAGGACTCACCTGCGGCAGATCTTCACCCTGCCACAAGAGGGCAGGCAGGTTCATTGGGGTAATCCAGTCAGCACATACAGTTATGTTTTGTTTATTACATGGCTTGGGGTAGCACAGCACAGATGGCCTCGGACCAAGAGTTATTTTTATTCTCCTGTCTCTTGAATGCAAAAATGAATGTAAACAGTAAGATCTAATAAATAGCTCACTTACACTCACCACCCATTTACTGCTAATATCTGCGATTCCTTTTTCAGCTACTTAAGTGTTAAACTACTTTGCCTTTAAACCAAACACTTTGAGCGAGTTATACATGCGGGAGATACAAGATAATTATAAGGTACTGACCACTCACTCACATTTTTCCCCTACATGTGTCGGAACGAGCTTGGCACCTCTAACCCCAAAGTGACCTCTCTGCCCATTTATACCGCCCTGCCGGCGTGCCCACTGCTCCTGTCTCCCCATGTGCATATAATCTGTGTCGCTATGGTAAGGACTGGAACAAAAACTGCGTTTCATACATCACTAGGAAGAGCTGACAGAAAGCAGAGTGCTAGACCGCAGATTTATACACAGAGATAATGTGTGAGGGCGTTATCACTCCAGCATAGTGGCACAAAATAACTTGTTTCGCCTGCTAAACGGAGCAAACATGACACATGAAAGTCACAAAATGTGACTGCAAAATGTCTGCAGATCTAAAGCAGAGACGCACGATTTTTTAAGTCTGTTTCGTTAGACAGTTTGTGATAATGTATCTCTCTGCTATGTTCTCAGACGCTGATTTTTTTTTTCTTTTACTATTTGTAGACAGGTGGATGTTCTCGTAAGCTTGTTTTATCTTCCTATTCCTGTAAAACACGTCTTTAAGTGTATAACCCATAAAACTAGCTTGAATTATGAAGAGCGTGTCATATACTAGTGAAATTCAGGGGGGCTGTGTCAGCCGGTGAGAATGTGTGATCATTATGGATGTCTTCAAAACATCAAACAAGAATTTGTGTAATTGACTGAGGGACCTATTTATGAAGTCCTAAACCGCGCAGAAATGGAATTGTCTGCATGTTTTAGGCATTTTTAAGTAAAGGCCTAATGCAGGAGATATCAGATATATTTTAAAGTAAAGCATTAAACCACAGTAGCCGTAATACTCAAAGGGGTCTGCGGCCAGAGCAATTATATCAAGCTCCGAAAAGCTTAAAAGATGGCTATAGCCAGCCATTCAATCCCATGGGTAGAGTATCACAGTTGAGGGATCTTCGGATACCTCTCTGGCAGCGTTGCTACTCTGCCCTGCGCTCCCCTAGGGACCGGAGTCTTCAGTAGAAAAAAGTAATCTATTGGACGACCTCCTATCAGAGGCGCTGTCCCGACATGACTTGTATGTGAAATTGCCACGGAATGTCATCTGTCATTGTTGCGATAATTATTAAATAGGCCCCCTAGTCTTAAAAAAAAACCTAAATACTCCCCAAAATCTCTCCTCCAGAGTGACTTTTATTTTTAACTTTTTCATTATTTTTGTTTTACAAACGCAGGCTTTGCAATATCCCTCCTTTACCACTGCATCGGCCCCGATTTGCAAACCGTGAGAGTCACTTACAAAAATACAGTGTTGCCTTGTCGGTAAAAGTGAAGATATTCATCCCCTTATCACTTTTGGACCAACCCAATAATTTCAGCATCCGCACTTGTCTCCTAAACTACTGCTCAATCTTCGTTTATATCTTAGTGGACATTGGCAAAGTCTTCATTTCATTTGTCACATTTGTTCTTTGCAATGTTTTTATTGTATGGGTATTGTGCGTATACAATTCTACTCTCCCCTATAAAGGATGCAGAGTTGAACTTATGCCAGTTTGTGTAGTGTAAATTCCCCACTTTGCATTCCCAGAAAGAAACCTCACGCATATGCACCAATGCAGAATTGCGCATATGTGGCACTTGAACCTCCTTATTACTGGAGGGGCGGAACGGGGGAGGAAAGGGACGTGTCAACGCGGGCCAATGCGGCTCATGCAGACCTGCAGAAACCCGCATTTAAACCTGTTAGTAGGCATGTCTTTTGCATCGGCTACAATGCAATCTGAAGATGATGACTTGGCATAAACCAGGAGCATATGCTGCTGATGCGGAGCCAGATGCATCTCGAGGTTTTTTGCATACGCAATTTTTGCATGTGCTGTTTTTAAAGCTTTTCACACCCATTAGCGACCATCTCTTTATCATCATCATCACCATTTATTTATATAGCGCCACTAATTCCGCAGCGCTGTACAGAGAACTCACTCACATCAGTCCCTGCCCCATTGGGGCTTACCCAAAGTGCATATGGTTGATGCAAAAGACACCCCCATTAAAAATATCATCCGATTCCTGAATACCAGTACCTGTAAGGGCACAGTCTGAAGCTCATTTCAATGCCTCATCCCTCAAAACAATACCTCATTCATGCCTACAGGCATAGAGATGAGGAGAGCTACCTGGTCACGCACCAATCCATCCAGCTCCTCATCACAAACAGCAAAGTTTCATACTCCTGTAACCACTGGCATTTTGAAGCGCTAAGTCATGTGTGAGCCATTTTGCAGAATTGTAGATGACTCTGTGTTAACTATAGACTTTTTTGAGGGCAGGTACACTTTGTTTTAAATGTAAAACTTCTGAAGAACAGCTTTACAGAGATATTATACTATTGGTGAAAGGTGATGGTGGACTTCTTTGCTTGCTCTGGGACAAGGTAAGGGAGAAAGGATTGCAGTAACTCCCCACACCCAACATGCTAAAGGTCAGCACTTCCACCTCACAGAAATCGGGTCAGGAGTTCGATTCCTGACCAGGGGGTATATTTATTAAACTGAGGGTTTGAAAAAGTGGAGATGTTGCCTATAGTAACCAATCAACTTCTAGCTGTCATCTTGTTCAAATGTACTACAAAATGATAACTAGAATCTGATTGGTTGCTATAGCCAACATCTGCACTTTTTCAAACCTGCAGTTTAGTACATATACCCCCAGGAGTTTGTATGTTCTCCCCGTGTTTGCGTGGGTTTCCTATGGGTTCTTCGGTTTCATCCCACACTCCAAAAACATACTGGTAGGTTAATTGGCTGACATAATTAATATGTGTGTGTGTTAGGGAGTTTAGACTGCAAGCTCCAATGGTGCAGGGATTGATGTGAATGGCAAATATTATCTGTACAGCGTTGTGGAATTGGTGGTGCTATATACATATATGATCATTATGGTGAAAGGTCAATTTCATTATTTCCTACCCTCCTACCTCTAACAAACCTGGTTATGGGAGTTACTTTATTTCCCCTGTAAGGACAGCAGAAGACGTATCAGTTTCTCATACCAGCCAAGTGTGAACATGACATATAAATCATATCCCAGGGAAGGTGGATACCTTATATCTCAAGTTACCTCTTTAGGCTACGACTGCAAATCAGTCAGAGGAAGTGGCTGGTCATAAAACACTGCTAAATATCCCGAAGACAGAGAGAGAAGATCTTCACATTCCTAGGTGACTGGTGAGAGCATAGAAAAGAAAGTTACACACATTTCTAGTATTTCAGTGTGAAATGTATACAACAATTTGCTGTTTCATCTTGAATTATTACAATATCTACTGTGGTTAGCAGTTTCCAGATCCTGCTTCAGTTTTATTTACTGAAAGGGGTATCGCTATGGTTTTGGGAGGTAAGTTGGACTTTGATGTGACGCTTACACTTCTGCACAATGCGCCTCTTCAGACTTTACCGCCTCACCCCACAGATAGGGGCACTTCTATTGTACGGAGGGTTCTCCAGAGAGCAGACAGAAGGCGTTCTTCTTGGTGCACGCTGGACGGACCATCTAGATCACCGGTCCACCCCGAACCTTTCCCCGCGGCTCCCGGCCAGCTGCTCTCTGATACCACTTATTCTCTGCAAGCCAGGAATAAGAGTGAATAGGAGCAGGTGGCTTCTGTGTCGTGTGACCTTCTCTCTTCTCTGCACGTTGCAGGGAGGTCGCGCTGGTCGACCAATCAGAGGAGGGTGAGAGGCATGTGAGAAGGTCTGAGTGCCATGTGAAGGTCATATGAGTAAGCCTGAGTTGCATGTGAGGGTCGTGTGGGGAAGTCTTCATAGTCTATTTCTCCTTGCAAAAGGCTTTGATCTTCCACCTCTTCTAAGGTGCCATATTGGGTCTTCACCTTTGACCTTTACCAAACCCTCCCCAAAGAATTGTCTAGATCCACCCCTGTGATGAACTGCCCTGTCGTCAACCTAGTGTGCTCCATGTGTGGAGATAACTGCTTCAATTATATATTTGTAGCTATGTAAGATTACAATGGACATTATTTTGGATCATAAACACCTGCCATGTACAAGCACAATGCTATGAGCACCCATACGGTCCATGCTATGGGCACTCTCGGGCTGCCATCCCGACAAGAATACTTGGATCTGTGAAATACCATTATTGACTCTGCTTTCTCCAGCAATGTCTCTCTGTACACCGGCTCTTCTGCATTACTGCACTACCTGTAAATCACATATAATAACGGCTGCCGGCTTCCACTCCTCTATTACTGTGCAATCGATCTTATCTCCTGATATGTCTTCTGGGGGCCCCAAGTCTGCAAAACAAACTGATACCAGCGCAGGATAAGTTTGGTGACTTGTGCTGAATTTTTGACAATTATTTTATTTTTTTTAAGTTCTCTTATATTTTAGCATAGCAGGATCTTTACTACAGCTTGTTCTGGTGTTACTAAACGTAGGTGCAAGCTGTCCTCATTGTTACAATATTACCAGAGTGATATTACATCGGGGTATAGGTGTGGCTCATATGTTAATTAAGCAGGGTCATGTATAAAAATTCTGGACAGTCCCGGTTGCCTGTAATTATAGCTGCAAGAGAAGACCTCAGTGCATAGGTGGATTATCCATGAGGCAATCTAGGCTCCTGCTTACGGCTCAGTGAGTTCTGAGGGGCTCAAATTCATTTTTTTTGTACAAATGGAGGGGAGAATCAGGGGAGAATGCTTAGATCAGTATGATCTAGTGCCCAGTAGATTTTGAATCCGGGTCTACTTGGACTGATTGTTGGTGCGCATTTGGCAGCTGCTTCTTTCAGCGACCAGCACAGCTCAATTTGCTAATGTTTCACAAGCAATGGTGATTAAAGTGATGCCCGCATTGAACTCTGAGGGAAAAACATCATCAACAATTTGCAGTAGCAGGTGGAAACGCATACTCCAGGATAGTGATATCTGTTTATTAATTTTTAGTTCAAGGCAAAATGGGAACCACTGTAGATCAGTTGACTGTGAATTTCAACCTATGGTGTGAGCAGCCAGTTCCATCAAAAACAGTCCGAGGAGAACTGCGCAGAGTCTGGTTGTATCAGATAACCCGATTATTACACCTGAGAGTGCATGTTTGTGAGTTCAGTGGTGCAAAGAGCGCAGGCGATGGACCATCGAGTGGTGGAGGGAGGTGACATGGTTAGATGAATCGTCCTTTGCTATGTTCCCAATATACGGACAAGTGTGCGTGTTACCCCAACCTAACCAACTCTACAGCCCTGAATGCTTCTTCTCAGCAGTGAAGGGTTTTGGTAGCTTTTGGGGCGCATTGTCCTGGCATCATTCCTTTAGAAGGCGAGGTAACTGCTAAACTTGTCTGTCAAGAGAGTTAAATTATTAACCCCAACTGTAAGATTTCAGTCTTAATAATAACGATTACATACCCCTAACACAGTCTGGTCCAAGTCCCAAATGTGAACCTAATATACCGGAAGTTTATCCCTAGACTAAATATTAGCCCAAATTCCAAAATCAAGTCGCCTTCAGCTTTCTGGAGATAACTTCATACCCTCTACTTTTAGGATTCAGCTCTTAGTTTTCATCATGTTTGTGCAAGGGGGGTATAGGGGATACTGATATGATTGTGCCTTGGCCCCACTAATGTCTTATAGAGGCCCTGGGACAATCCCTCTTCTGCAGTGTGATTGGCTGGTTGACAGCTGGGACTGTCCATCAACTAACCATAGAGGCCCTGACTTAATTCCTCTTCTGCAGTGTGATTGGCTGGCTGAGAGATTGGACTGTCCATCAAGTAATCATAGAGGCCCTGGCTCAATCCGTCTTCGGCAGAGTGATTGGCTGTTTGAAAGCTGGGACTGTCCATCATCCATTCACGAGCCAAACAAACAGTTGCTGACAGCTGACTTTTATATTATTGCACATTTACTGTTATGTAAATTGCAAGTTCTCAATATTAATATAAGTGGTTTGCCTTTAACATACCACCCAATTATCCCGATTTGTGTGCTACAAAGGGGTGGGGCTTAATAAAAAGTGAGTGGACATTTGCCATATTTTGCCCAGTCGTGGGCGGTGTTTGGTCAGAATGGGGCAGGGCTTATTTTGTCTTGATTTTGTGATTCTAAATGTTTTGAGATACGCTTTAAACAGTTGGGAAATATATATTTTCTCTCCATTGATCTTTTCACACCACCTTTATCTTCCTAGGCTTCTCTCCCACCCCTAGTCAGCACAGTGCCTTATGATCCACTTCATGTCCTATCTGTAGAAAAGGAATACATGTGTTTTTACCAGTAATTAAAAATATTGCACAAAAACTGTCTAAAGAAAAATAGATAAATTCATGTATCCATTTTACTCTCTCCTGTCCAATTCACTTAGATCACAAATCCATACCTCCCAGCATTTTAAAAAGCAAAATCATGACAAAATAAGCCCCACCCACAATTTAGCCAAACCACACCCCAATGTGCTCAAAGCACGCCCTGATCCGCTCAAGCACATTAACGTTTTCATGAAGACACACCCCTTTATGAGCCTGAAGAGCAGGAATATAGATTGATATGCCCTATGAACTAGATTAATATGTACAGTTTAATCTAAAATAGGAAACAAAATAAAATAGGAAACAAAATAAACAAAATAAAATTATTTTCAAAAAAAAAACTCCCCGAAAATCCTCAATGCCCTGTGACCCTTCGTCAGATCTACCTCCCGCCCCCCCCCCCCATCTGCTGAATAGCTGCTTGTGACTCGCGTCATCCATTTCCCGTAATTGCTGTAAATTATCCACACGCCGCACACAAGACGAAAGAAGGTAATAAAGATAAATAAATAAATAATAATAAACCTATTTCAAAACCAATAGAGAGATCAGCAGAGGATCGTTTAAATTATAGATAAGATGCAGTCTATGAAATGAAATTCTAATTGTCTCATTTTTTTTGTGCTGTTGTTTTGGAATACTTGTTTTTTACTCAAGCAGATAATGTCTCTTCTGCTTCTCATCAGCGGGAATCGGATTTCTGGGTGGAACTGAGCCGACTTCTGAAAACTATCATTCTAAACTAGATGTATGTCTGTCTGTGGCCATTTATTTTAACAGATAATTTCAGCCTTATTTCTTTTAGGTTTTTTTCCTTGCCGTGTTAAACCAGTACGGCGGTAGTAGCTGCAAGGATCTGCTTTGCAGAATATCCGCCCAGTCCTTATTTCTGGGTGGGGGTGTGGCTTACAGGAAGAGGGGTGTGGCCTCACTATAAATCGTAATCGCCTACTTTTTTTTTCCAGGACATCCAAGTGGTAAGTGCCGGGGGGTGTGGCAACGCATTATTACAGGCCCGCCCCTGCTACGCAGTGCTGCAATTTAAGCCAATGCGATTCGGGGGCGGGGCCGTGAGGACACAATTCACAGCATCATCAAGACCCCTCATTCCATGCACTTCAGTATGGAAATGTGGATCCGTGAGTCACCCACACAGTCCAGGAGAAAGTATGCTATAAATTATCTTCGCCTGATCAAATTCTCAAGTGAATTTGGGAGGTCATAGAATAATTTCGGAACATTGGAAGGCATCAATTCCTTTTCAAGCTAGAAAAAGTCTCTTAGGTTGGGTGCACACTACAGGGTTTTTAGCCGTTTATCGGTCCAATCACACGATAAACGACCATTAGGCCCAATGTCGCATTAGTGTATACAACGATGTCCAATGATGAACGATTATCGCTCCACAGCACATCGTATGGTTTCATTTGATTTTTAAACCAAATTAAAACTCTCGTTCAATGATGGAACAACATTGTGTGGATTCTGCAGTGTGTATGCACTCGGGGCCGGCAGTGTCCATAGATATCTATGAAGTGTGCAGAGTCATGATCATTTCAGCTGATGATTATGACAGATCTGAGGGTAAATCGTGTGAAATGTGTTTAGTGTGTACACAGGAATCGGACTTTTTTTTTCTTTTCCAGTTGTTGGTTAAATTGTTTAGAATATCGCATAGGGAGAAATTTTGTATAGTGTGCACTCGGCCTTACAAAGTGTTCTGCAGCTTCCTGTAATGATCTCTGGACTTGTAGAATAAACCAGAGTTCAAAGAGGCCGGTGGACAGTGAAGATAAGAGCAGGAGTAGCAGCAGTCCATGGTCAATCATCGGAGGTCAGGGGTTCAAAGCTCAGTGACAGGAGTTCAGACATGGAATAAGCAGGACCAGAGCACAAGTAACCTGACACTGACTGAAGGCTAGAAGCTGCTTAATGTACCGTAGCAAATATGGTCAGTGACTTTTCCCCAAGATGTTTGTTAGCTTTCTCAACAGAGTCTGTTTTGGGCATGTACGGATAATACTCTTACAATATGTGTGACATCATAAGGGATGGGGTATGACAACATTGGAAGTTTGGCAAGGTTCTGAAAGTGTATGTATGATGTTTGAGCGCAGTTGGTCAGTGACTATACACCGATCAGCCACAACATTAAACTCAGCTGCCTAATATTAATATCAATATTATCCACTTCACTTGTCAGTGGTTGTAATGTTGTGGCTGATCGGTGTATATCTATGTATGTATGATGTATTAGGGTTTAGATAAGTTACTGCTTACGTTGGTCAATATGACCAAACCAATCGGTCATTGTTCTATACGTGGGCTCCAAAATGATTGTTATACACAATATTTATATTTAAATATATATTTATATTTAATCCTAATAAGTTGAAGTTAACTTCCATTACTGTGTAGATGTAGTTATTCTTAGCAGCACCTAGTCATTTTGGTGGTCTTATTTTAAACTTAATACATACAGGACCTGATGCATTAAGGCATGCAAAATTAACATACTGTGCGTGTTGTTTAAATGCCGCACAGAAATCGCACGTTCCTATTCAACGACAAGCGGATCTGAAGAAGCGTCTCATGTTGAGTTCGGGTGGCAGGATCTCACTTCGGTTTAAAAAACGTTTTAGCCCGCTAGGTTAGAAATTGCTGGTCAGTTGTAAGCACCCCCCCCCCCCCCCCCTTTGAATGCCATTGCATTAAACTTTGTGGAACCTTAGAATTCACCAACAGTAATCAGAATTCATTATTATACCTCCATATAGGTATATTGCTCCGTGTGAGGCTAGGCAAACAGTGCACTTCAGGCTGTTGTAGAACTACAAGTTCCATCATCCCCTGCCTTTCCCTGGCTGGCAGGGCATCCTGGGACCTGTAGTTTCACAACAGACGGAGAACCACCAGTTGCCTACGAGTGATCTATGCAAATAACTTTACGTATGTTAATTAAAAGGTAACACAAACCTGTGATTCATTTACACTTTGCCGGGAGTATTGCAACAGCAAGAAGTGTCACCACAGTTGACAGAAGCACATGCCATTTCTTTACTTTCAAAATGAGCTTAGTAAACACTTCATACACAACCAGACGCCTAATTACGTGGTACACGTCAATGTGCCTCAGGCGTTCAACAACACGAAGGTTTATAATAAGCCACTTTTTTAAATCAGATCATCTTTATTCAGTACAGGAGGTTTGTATTTTACATGAACCCCAGTCTAGTACATTATGTGACCTTTCTAAAGGATGACAGTAACAAAACATCCAAATAGTCCTGTTTTTGGAGGGAATATCCTGATTTTGTATCCCAGAAGTGCTGTTGTCTTATTATAAGGGTGAGGTTTTCAAAAGTCCCAAAGGACCAGCCATGCCACTCATGCTTAGTATAAATGTAAAAGTGACACCAATAAAAGAAGACATGTCTATTTATTATAGCCTAGTGTTAAAGTCACACAACAGTTTAAAGGACATTTACCCTTGCAGATATGTCCTTCAAAAAATAGAATACTCCATGACCTGTATAATGCAGGTCCCTCATTGCTTACCTCCCAACACTGCCACTGAGCAATTCGAGACAGTAGGAGCATGCTGCGATGAAAAGAGGTGTGGCTACACCAGGCTTGGGGTGTAACCACGTTCTCTGAAGCGCTAAGCTACTCGAAACCCCATTTCATCCTTATAATTACCCCTGCATTTCCTTGTGCACCAGAGGCAGGTGTGCGCGGCATACCTCCCAACACTCCTGTGCTGGGGCAAGTCCTCTGGAATCGGGGTTGTTCTGCCTAATTCAGGACAGTTAGGAGCTACACTCATTGGGACCCAATTTCCATACTTGCCCACTTTCCCGAAACATCCATGAAACTCCTGAATTTCGAGGAGTTCTCCCAGACTCTTGGGACAGAAAGCGACCCTTCCCTTGCCAAGTGGGCAGGAGCCACGATGACTCCAGACAGGAGGTCGAAAAAGTTGGCAACTCTTACTCTTCACTGGTTGGAAAATCAAAGGTGAACCCGAAGTCCAGGGCTGGCCGCAGTGAAGAATCCTAAAGCACTCAGGACGGACACCCTACTGCGTCATAGCACTGCGCCATTTCCCTGACTTAATGATAGTCGAAGATCCTAGTGCTGGAAAATGAAGCATTTAACGAAGAATTACTTGGTTACGACAGGACCGGGAGTGCACCCTGCTACGGCCATCTTTGCTTGGCGGTCCTGCTTTGTTGCTGCATGATTGCTAGGCAGCCCAGGTGTGAGATCCCATTATACAGGTACCGATGTGTGGTATTCATTTTTCAAAAGTGGAAAAATCCTACGTATGCTTTGCTATAAATCAATCACAAATAATCTACAAACATCAATTGAGAATAGGGGCCCCTGGTACAAAGGTACCAACGCTTGTGATCAGCGTCCTTTTACCAATCCCTTTTAAATCCTAAAAAGGCAAATATTAATTAAGGGATATTACAAATACTGCAATATCTGAAACATACATTAGGACATTTGCTCAAACGCATACATGGAAAAATCAAAAGAAGCGATAAAACTTAAATTAGGGAAAGACCGTCGCAAAGAAAATAAGTAGCTTCATGCAGAAATGCCACAGGATAAGGTGGTAAAAATTAATTCTAAATTTGATATTTTAATTTTATTCAAAATAAATATCAAAGCAACGGCAGATAATGAGAACATTTCAAGGTTACGTTGAAAGCCATATATTTACCAGCTGCAATTAACTGAATTTTAACTTGAAAAACATTCGCCTCTGGCCCCATTTTGCTAAATAAACAGAAGCTGCATTACGGCTGACTTTGCAAATTTCTGGCTATTACAGTAAGCGTCGCCAATTAGATTGAATTAACCTGTTCAGTACTGTCTGAGTTTAAATTAAATTGTAAAATGAAGGCATTTTATCATATTGCAGCATTGATTGTTCAAGCAGTTTAAACAAGTTAGGAACAAACTTTAGCACTGCAAATGAGGCTAAATTACAACCCTCTCTGATCACTCTTTGGGGTAGAATTACTAATCCTTCTAAAGAGAAAAAGTGAAGAATGCACTAGATAAATGAGAGTTAGAATCTGATTGGTTGCTATGGGCAACACCTTCACTTTTTCTTTTTAAAGGGTTTAGTTGATCTATCCCTTTGAGTGTTGATGTTCCTGTATCTGGGCGATAACTCTTAAACTTGTTGATGTCTCATAACAGACTATTGTTGTAATCTTTATTTATGTACTTATATGGCTCTGTCTTTCAAAATAAAGAAATTTTTTTAAAAATGTGCAAAGTGCACAAATCCCCCAACCGTCCCAATCTCAGGAGGACAGTCCCTATTTACAGATTTTGAAAAGGGATGGAGCTAGCAGAGAAGTGGGTGGAGAATCACCAAAAGTGGGCGTGTTTGGCACATCAGGGGTGGGATTTGCGATTTTGCCTTCATAAATGTTAGGAGGTATGGAAATGTGCACTGACCAATTCCAACCAATGATGTTCGCTTTAGTTTTCTAAACTGTGCTACAAAAATTAACTATAATCTGATTGGTTGCCATGCGTTAATATGGGTTCCTAAGGGTTACACAACATTTGTGCACCTTGCACATTAACTAAGCCCCACTGAATGCTGGGAGAAGAGGAGTGATAATATACTGCATGCAATACACCTTTTTGTGGTTTTGTTAGAACTTACATGTCCATTAGAAAATGACATTTCTGATCCCTTCTGCCACCACTAATTAAGCGTTTAAAAGAAAAATAAGCTAAAATACAAATTGTTCCCTCATCAAAGAGCACTTTGTAACCTCCACCAATAAACTTAGGAAGTTGCCGGTGTTTTGACAGATTTCTTCTTAGAATACGATGTACGATGATTAAAACCACGGGGCAAGGAGTTCTTGTTTCCATTAGTGTGATGGTGCAGCTTGTGGAAAGTTTTTTATTTTGCTTTGAAATAACATGGATTATCCCTGTTTTTTTCTGCAGAAAGTGTGCCTGTATTTAGTACTGAAAATGTATACGCCAGTGAACGGTAGAACATCCAAACCATCTTCGAGCGCAAAGGACCCTTACTGCAGCCTACGGTTTCAGTTGCAGAACGGAGAGGGGAACGGGCGTATGCACGTAGTCCGTGAACATTAATTATACGCAGCAGCGTCCGATTCAGGCTTTGGGCATCTCTAAGGTACGTGTTTTTGAGCTGCATCAGCTACAGGTTGGGTGTAAGTGCCGATAACGGCGATGATGGCTGAGTATACATGCTAGAAGATGTGTTTGCAATCAGCAACTGTAAACATTTATTTCATGTACAGTAGACAATAACATCATGATAAATGTATTTCATGGAAAGATAAAAAATGTGAAAAATGTTTTTAATTTTATTTCATTAATAACTGTATTATTGACAGGTGACGATAATTGTTTTTTTTTGGGGGGGTGGGGGGGTTTCCTGTGTGTTTTGCTGGGACTTTATATGTATTGTACGTATCCTGCAGTGTTTTGTGTCTCTCAGAGCAGAGCGGACCTAGACCCGTATTCATCAAGAATATTTTATTTTGCATGCTTTGATGAATAAGGCCCAGAGTGTGCAGAAAATTGGGGCTTGTACACTAGAGATGGGGGGCTTCTTACCTGCTAAGTTCCATGTCGGTGATATACTGGGAATATAGAGTTATGATGTCACAGCACCCCTCGCCCCCCTCCACAACATGGTAAGAAACGTGGGTGGCAGCTTCTGCCTAGGGCAATTCTCCTGCCCTGTCCCAGCCTCCCTAAAAACACCCTAGTACATGACAGTGGCGGAGTACTGGGGAACAGAATATTGTGGGTTGTACACTGGAGAAGGGGAGCTGTGTACTGAGTACTGGGGAACAGAATATTGGGGGTTGTACACTGGAGATGGGGAGCTGTGTACTGAGTACTGGGGAACAGAATATTGTGGGTTGTACACTGGAGATGGGGGGCTGTGTACTGAGTACTGGGGAACAGAATATTGGGGGTTATACGCTGGAGATGGGGGGCTGTGTACTGAGTACTGGGGAACAGAATATTGTGGGTTGTACACTGGAGATGGGGGGCTATGTACCAAGTACTGGGGAACAGAATATTGTGGGTTGTACACTAGAGATGGGGAGCTGTGTACTGAGTACTGGGGAACAGAATATTGGGGGTTATACGCTGGAGATGGGGGGCTGTGTACTGAGTACTAGGGAACAGAATATTGGGGGTTGTACACTGGAGAAGGGGAGCTGTGTACTGAGTACTGGGGAACAGAATATTGGGGGTTGTACACTGGAGATGGGGAGCTGTGTACTGAGTACTGGGGAACAGAATATTGTGGGTTGTACACTGGAGATGGGGAGCTGTGTATGGAGTACTGGGGAACAGAATATTGTGGGTTGTACACTGGAGAAGGGGAGCTGTGTACTGAGTACTGGGGAACAGAATATTGGGGGTTATATGCTGGAGATGGGGGGCTGTGTACTGAGTACTGGGGAACAGAATATTGGGGGTTGTACACTGGAGATGGGGAACTGTGTACTGAGTACTGGGGAGCAAAATATTGTGAGTTGTACACTGGAGATGGGGAGCTGTGTACTGAGTACTGGGGAACAGAATATTGTGGGTTGTACACTGGAGATGGGGGGCTGTGTACTGAGTACTGGGGAACAGAATATTGGGGGTTATACGCTGGAGATGGGGGGCTGTGTACTGAGTACTGGGGAACAGAATATTGTGGGTTGTACACTGGAGATGGGGGGCTGTGTACTGATTACTGGGGAGCAGAATATTGGGGGTTGTACACTGGAGATGGGGGGCTGTGTACTGGGGAGCAGAATATTGGGGGTTATACACTGGAGATGGGGAGCTGTGTACTGAGTGCTGGGGAACAGAATATTGGGGGTTATACGCTGGAGATGGGGAGCTATGTACGGAGTACTGGGGAGCAGAATATTGGGGTTTGTACACTGGAGATGGGGAGCTGTGTACTGAGTGCTGGGGAACAGAATATTGGGGGTTATACGCTGGAGATGAGGAGCTGTGTACTGAGTACTGGGGAACAGAATATTGGGGGTTATACACTGGAGGTGGGGAGCTGTGTACTGAGTACTGGGGAACAGAATATTGGGGGTTGTACGCTGGAGATGGGGAGCTGTGTACTGAGTACTGGGGAGCAGAATATTGTGGGTTGTACACTGGAGATGGGGGGCTGTGTACTGGGGAGCAGAATATTGGGGGTTATACACTGGAGATGGGGAGCTGTGTACTGAGTGCTGGGGAACAGAATATTGGGGGTTATACGCTGGAGATGGGGAGCTATGTACGGAGTACTGGGGAGCAGAATATTGGGGTTTGTACACTGGAGATGGGGAGCTGTGTACTGAGTACTGGGAAGCAGAATATTGGGGGTTATACACTGGATATGGGGGGCTGTGTACTGAGTACTGGGGAGCAGAATATTGGGGGTTGTCCACGGGAGATGGGGGGCTGTGTACTGATTACTGGGGAGCAGAATAAATGGGGGTTGTACACTGGAGATGGGGGGCTGTGTACTGAGTACTGGGGAACAGAATATTGGGGGTTATACACTGGAGATGGGTGGCTGAGTACTGGGGAACAGAATATTGGGGGTTGTATACTGGAGGTGGGGAGCTGTGTACTGAGTCCTGGCTGTGTACTGAGTCCTGGGGTGCAGAATATTGGGCGTTGTACACGAGATGGGGAGCTGTGTACTGAGTACTGGGGAACAGAATATTGGGGGTTGTACCCTGGAGATGGGGAGCTGTGTACTGAGTACTGAGGAGCAGAATATTGGGGTTGTACACTGGAGATGGGGGGCTGTGTACTGGGGGTTGTACACTGCAGAAGGGGGGCTGTGTACTGAGTTCTGGGGAACAGAATATTGGGGGTTATACGCTGGAGATGGGGAGCTGTGTACTGAGTACTGAGGAGCAGAATATTGGGGTTGTACACTGGAGATGGGGGCTGTGTACTGAGTACTGGGGAACAGAATATTGGGGGTTATATGCTGGAGATGGGGGGCTGTGTACTGAGAGCAGAATATTGGGGGTTATACGCTGGAGATGGGGGGCTGTGTACTGAGTACTGGGGAGCAGAATAATGTGGGTTGTACACTGGAGATGGGGGGCTTTGTACTGTGTACTGGGGAGCAGAATATTAGGGGTTGTACACTGGAGATGGGGGGCTATGTACTGTGTACTGGGGAGCAGAATATTGAGGGTTATACACTGGAGATGGGGAGCTGTGTACGGAGTACTGGGGAGCAGAATATTGTGGGTTGTACACTGGAGATGGGGAGCTGTGTACGGAGTACTGGGGAGCAAAATATTGGGGGTTATACACTGGAGATGGGGGGCTGTGTACTGAGTACTGGGGAGCAGAATATTGAGGGTTATACACTGGAGATGGGGAGCTGTGTACGGAGTACTGGGGAGCAGAATATTGTGGGTTGTACACTGGAGATGGGGAGCTGTGTACGGAGTACTGGGGAGCAAAATATTGGGGGTTATACACTGGAGATGGGGGGCTGTGTACTGAGTACTGGGGAGCAGAATATTGGGGGTTATAATTATACACTTGAGATGGGGAGCTGCGTACTGAATACCGGGGTGCAGAATATTGGGGGTTGTAGACTGGAGGTGGGGAGCTGTGTACTGGGAAGCAGAATATTGGGGGTTGTAGACTGGAGGTGGGGAGTTGTGTTCAGGAGGTAATGGGGATGGAGGAAAGTTATGACGGAGGCGACTACTGACACTTTAATGAAGGCAGCCCTGATGTCAACTTTTGTCTGAGTTATTAACTAAGGATCAGATGAAAAATAAAATGGTGTTAAAAAGCAAAGTTAAAACTTACAAGCGGCAGGTTCCGAATGTAATAACAGGTGGTTCTTTGATCTGAGTTTTCCATGCATAAGAATAGGTGCAATATATAGCTTTGTAAATACCTCTCTTTGAGACAGACTCAGTAACTCACATTGTCCTAGAGTGGGGTGGGGGGTTGCGTCTAATGGTCTCCAAAGTGCATCAGGGGGCAAAGTTCAGTCACCAGTAAAACAAATTAGTGACAGGTGCTGGAACATAGAATCATAATTATATTTTGCAATGGCATAATGTATATATATCATATATATTCCGTTCTATGCTGCAATAAGTTTATTGTTCTCCCTCATATTGCATGCCATGCATATATCCTGTATTCCTTAAACTCATTCATTGTGCGTTCATCTACTGGTGTTTGGCATGTGTGTTACTAATATTCTAGCTATCATTGTCTCATTCAAATGCGTAATTAATACGCAGCATTCTGAGAAATGCAGCCACAATGCAAATAAAATTGCAAGCAGGTTATGTACTTCCTTTTAGATTGAACTTTAGTGTCACATTCCTATAATGCATTTACCAAGTGATAGAAACGCCAGTTGTGTTGTGTCACTCCAGACTGTGAACAAATGACGAAGTAGGGAGGTCTGGAGAGCCGGTCACAGTGCAAACTGCTTATTTGTATCTCTCTCTATATACAGTTGGATGACATGAAAGCAGACTACCTTTATCTGTGTACTGTGACAGTGACCATTAACCCACTTTGTAGTATCAGAGCTGACTCTAGTCCTGATGGGGTTAATAACAACTAGGAATGACCACGCCCCCTGAGCTGGGCCCTCCCAGCTTGGTGTGAGCGCCCTCTGGCGAGGAGCAGTGGTAAGGCAGCGCCCTGGGAAGTGAGATCGAGGCTGGAGTTCCAGTGGAACCCTGCGCTGCATTCCATCCCATCCCATTCATGCTGAGCTGCAACATTGTATCAAGGAGCCGGGACTCGGGGATCCAGCGATGGCAGCGAGCAGCGATTCCCGCAGTAAGTAACCTGCCTGCTCGGTGCGTGTCCCCGGGGGAACTTTTCTGGTCTTTCCCGGTCTATGAAGGGGAATCGCTGGAAAGAAGGAGCTGGCGGAGATCTGCAACGCGCTGCTGCCGAGCATGATCGGGGGCTGTGGAGAGTAGGAGCCACGGTGTCCGGGCTAGGGGGCCACTGCGAGGGGTTTCATCGCCGTCTCTTTGTGGATATAAGCAGGGATCGCGCTGCCTGGGGAGACACTGCTCGGAATCTGGGGCTGAGGGGTGTGTGTGGGGGGGAAGGCTGGCACCGGGGGGGGGGGGGACACACAAGCCGGGCACGGGAGCTGGCAGCCGGTGCTGGGCATGTGGTCCGGGGGGTTAGTATATGGGGTCCACTATACAGTGCTCACTACTGTAACTGGGATACACAGCACTGTACTGACTACTAATTCCTGAGTATAGCCTCTACTACTGCAGACCTCCCTAATGTGGAGTGCTTGGATTTACTAGACTGGAAACACTACACCTTCCTACATTACTGAGCACTGTGTGGTAGGAGCAGGCTTGTGCGAGCTTACACTGTCTTATATTATACATTTAATATATATATATATATATATATATATATATATATATATATATAATCACACAACTGTGGCTCTATAGATAAACGTTTATCTCTGTCATTGAGAACTGTCAGACTGTGCTGTTACACAGAGTCCATTGGAGGGGTGCTGTGCCCCCCAGTCCTTGGTCCATGCCATGCTGCAGTTAGTGGGCTGGGAGAGGCTGCACTGCGCTCTCACTTGCATTTCTGTGTCTGGTGTGAAGAGCAGGGATGTGGTTATATTACTGATGTTTCCTTACAGAGCCAGTGAGACTGCAGCCAGAGGGGTGTCAGGAATGCAAAGGATAAAAGCCCAGTTTAATAAAGTGATTGCAATCAGAGAAATTAACCAACTGTCCAACTTTTAGGTCATTTTTATTTTCAGATTGACATCAGCCATCCTATTAGATCAGTATTTGGGTATATATCGTTTGGAATTTATACCATGTCTATTTAGGTGTATTAGGTGTATATAATTCATTTATATTCCCCATTTTTTTTCCCCATTTACCCAGGAAATAATGAAACCATCTTTAAACTGGAATTATCTAGAGAATGCTCTGTGATCATATTATAACTATATGCTCTTAGTTCATGTACTGAATACAATGCCTGTGTCCTTTGCATTCCTATAGGACCAAGGTTTGGGATGTTGAAGTCAATGCTTGTGACCGGTTAGTTGTGACAGTACCCCCTTAATATTTTATACTGCAGAAATCCCATTACTCACGTTTGTATAACACCACTACTGCTTTTTATTGTCTGCTGTGGTTTTTTTTTTTGTGGGAATTTTGTATTTGAGATGTGTTGTTGACACCTTAATTCAATTATTGCCAGAGGGGGGCTGCGGTGCACTGCAGCAAGGCAGTGAAAGGGTTAAGTATCTGAGGTTAAAATTGGGCGGAAATATTTTTTTATTTCCTTCTCTACCACTGCGGAGATGGGTAGTGTGGATCTCGGAGAGAGAGAAATGCTTTGTATTGGATGAAACGAGCTGTGTTTGGGAGAGAGTCAGGTAGAATACCGATTACAGAAGACCATTAGGATCATGTAGCACAGCCCTGGAGCTTGTATTTAGATCGGAGACAGTGAAAATTATATGAAATACAAGGCTGATTGATTCACCTGAGACTCTGCCTGTTGTGGGTGAAAGATGCTGTCTGTGCCATTACCTTGAAAATGTAGGTTATCATGGATGGAGCTGGTACGCACGCTGGTGGCAGTTTAGGAACCTCTGCCAGCTTTATGCCAGGTTATTATTGGGCGTTTAGGCACCTGCAGTAGATGGCACCTCTCGCTAACAGCTGAGTGCTTTGTAGAAATATCATACACTCAGCCAAAAATATAATAATAATAAAGCTTCACCCCCCCCCCCTCTTCTGAAGACCTGATTCAGTGCTGCACATACAGATGAGGATATTTCGCTGGTGGTGCAGAGATGGAATGTTCTTTTCACAATCTGTGGGATTTGTTGGCACTATGAGGTATTAACTCTCCCCGTCCACAACACTGTGCACCGTGCCCAGGTCTTCCATTAGCCGTCTCTGCCAGAATCTGTGGCAATTTGCTTTATTTTGGTGAGTTTGTCCATTATTTGCTTTGTTTTGTCCCCCCTTTAAGAAATTGTTTTATAATCGTACCAATGGTTGTGTGAACTGAACAGGAGCGGCTGTGGTGAGAATTCAGTGATATAAAAAAATAAATAAAAATAGTTGCATCCAGCTTTCTGATATCGGGAACTAAATAAACTAGTCTGCAAAGCAATAATATGTGTATCCATGCATGAAAGGAGGTTAGATTCAGTCTGTGACAGCTTTTAATGCTCATGTGGTTTTTTGTGTGTGTAATTGTTAACGGCAAGGGTTAGATAAAAGCAAATCTATTGATATATATATATTCCGAATTTGCAGCTCTGACCTATTGTTGGCATTAATGATTGCGTTCTCTGTGTCTTTATGCCGCCTGTTTTATTTTATGACCCTGCAGAATATGTTGCTGGTAACTCTACCAGAATGCAGTCATTCTTGGTGCCAAGAAGTGAGAAAATTATTTTGCTAACTATTGTTTTGCTGCACAAATATTCTTTGTGTCCTGCTGTAATTGAGTTAAGAAAAGTTTAAAGTGGAGCATTAGGCAGTTGCTTTGACGCAGGCTCCAGCCTTTTTAGCAATGCATTTGCTTAATATTATCGGCTTTTATGGAGGACACTGTCTTTATATAGCTGCTATTTAAGACTATTTACATATAGGTGGTTTTGGGAATGATTTAGGAATTGATTGTTAACTCTCATGGAGTCCATTATTTATCGCTCTTCTCTATAGCACTACAAAATATGTCTGCACTTCATAAATACAATGCAATAATGTCTGTAGGTCAACGTAACTCGTGCAGAGGTAGAAACGGCTCTTTATTTAAACTACAATTGCTAAAGGAAGAACAAAACTTACTAGTGACCCTCGCCCCAGCAAAACTACATGCTGATATTTCCACATGTTTGCAGCAAATGATTCCAAAACCCAAGGCGTAGAATTGTCACATCTGCCGGGCCTAACTGACCGACCTTGGTGCCCTTTAACCTGGTATTGTTTGGAAGGGTTGTGCTATCATAGGCGTATTGAATAGAGGGAGCTGCACGATCCATACTCCAGTTGGTGTAGAAATGCTGCTTAATCGGTTGCCATTGGAGTTAGAACGTAAGCATATAGCAAATAATAATGTACAGTTCTGGAGCTAGGTAGTCAGATCTAGAAGTTAACAGGGCCTGTTAAAGAGCCAGGAAGATGTGCATCCATTGACCTGGATAGAAATGTCTCCCAAAACTTTGTCGTCAGCCATTGGTTTAGGTACAGTGGTAACATGCCCGCTAACATTTGTTCAGCCTTGTCTGCAGGGAGGGGGGGTAGGTTATTATGGAAAATTGACACTATTTTTACATATTCTCCTAATCCCGTTGGGCATTTGTGAGCGGACGCAGGTCTGCATTAAGAAATAACACTTGTAATTAATCTTCCCTCTAAATCTTTTAAGTGTCCAAACTAACGATTCTTCATTAGATACATAACATTTGTTAAATGTTGCCATGTCTTGGTGCCCGTGGTGTACTGGCCTAGTAAAACCTATGGACCAAATAACATTTGACCGCTGTAGACATATAGACTGGACACACTGTACATAGTGTTACATTTTTAGGGCTTCCAGAATTTTAAAATGGAAAACTGGGACACCTGTGGGACCCGGCGTTTGCTCAGGCCTTAAAACCCAGCCCATGCTACTTTTTAGCTCCCATGGAAGCTAAAACTTATTAAATTATTGAGAAACAAGGATGGCGCGTTAAGGATTTTGGTTGTAAAAAGTGGGACTGTTCTGGGAAAAGTTGGGACACATCACATTGCATGTTTGTAAACCGCAAATACTTCTGTATTACACTTGCACACTCAGTGGTTGCCAGCTTGGCACATTAGAATTAATTTCGCTTTAACTTGCTGTCTAGCTTGGTCTTTGCAGAAGTGGGGAGACAAGATGCCCAGAGCCATGCTCACTTCTTTTTAAGCATTATGACCTTTTACTGTTCGTTTGTCTTACTGCTCCACTAGAACTGTGGTTATGCTTAAATTCTCTTACAGTGTCTTCATATAGGGGATGAAAATTGCCCAATCTTTAAACTGCAGTGTACCATCACAAATCCTAGGACACGATGATTAAATAAATATTTTTAAAACATTTGTCAATTTTCTTTTTAGATTGTAAGCTCTTAGGACACTCACATTCTGTATAGCCAAATTGCTCCTTTTCGTCATTCTATTTTTGTCATGAATCTCTCTGATTATACAAGGCTGTGGTATATGGTGGTGCTATATAGATAAAGGATGAGCCTAAATAGGTTTTCACTTTCCATGGCTCATTGAAATGTCCATTAGGCTCCTAGATTTGTCTTCCTGGCTTCTAAATTCTATATTTTGTCCGCAAAGAGGGACTAGACGGCTATTAAATTCATTTTATGGCCCTGCAGCAACAAACGTAGCTCACATTTATTTAATTCATAATAATTGACCACTCTTAATCGATTGGCTGCCAAACAGGAACATGCATTTGCTCTCAACGGCGTGTATATTTAGCCATACGTATGAGATGTGGGTTATTAATGTAACGTTTTCCAGACGACAGACGTCAAACTCATCTGTGGTCATGGCTGAGATGTGTGACCCTCTTGGCGAAATAAAGACTTTGGCTTATCCAGTTTTAGACTGGAGGGGGAGGATCGTTCCCTGCTATTGTTTTGGGTTTGTAGGACCTGGTAGACTTGTTTGGGTAGATTTTGAATAAAGCCGTTTTTTTGTTCCCTGCTGTGTGGAAAGATAGATTCAGGGACTGCTGCTGAGAGGAGGCTTCAAGAGTCAACAAGGCTGAGTGACCGAGGGGATATGCTTGGTGCAAATCTGTCTGAGTACTGTTTGCCTATCCTTGAGTGACAAGTGGCTCTCTGCAGTGACAGACTGCATGCATGTGGAGGGCGATACTGCTTTTAGACATGGTTTGGGTTATTGTATGACAATGTGTGTACCATTGTTAGACATGGCTGTTTTCTGAGCACAGTAATAGCAATACTTAAGCTATTGCTAAACTCTCCACCATTCAGCATGGTGACACATCCAACCGTGGATGTACCCTGCCTAGTGATATATCGGCTGACCCCCAGTAAGCCTTTTACACTCCCCTCTCCAATCCCTTACCAGTTGGCTACTGCTGTGCTCTTGTTTCTTATGCTCTTGGGCGATTAAACCGGTCTGGCATATGTTGGGTTAAATCTGTGATACATTCCTTTTGTTAAACTTTGTGTTTCCAAGGCAACTACATTATTTGTAGACTTCTGTCTAATTTCTTGTCAGGTCAGAATTACTAATTTGCCTTTTAATTTATACAAAAAATTAGATTTTAAAAACCAGGCAACAAGTAGGTGTCTGTCTGTATTTTAAATAGTGCTGATCGTTTTTTTGGGCATCTTGTTCAGCTGGGAATGCTGCAGAACATCTTGGGAAGCAGAGTGGTACATACCTGCATAAAATAAATATATTATTGATTGCCAAAACAGGCTCCTAAGCAACATAGGGCAAGTAACCATTAATAGTGCTGCAAATCATTACTGTTCGTGTTGCATCAAAGTGATTAATGTTTCTTAATAAAAATAAATGCAAAAACAAAGTTTTGTATCCCTTAGTCTGGGACGTGATATGTTCATTATCTCTAGCATGGCAATAATGACATGAGCTTATTACTATTGTTCATGATATTATAAACTTTGGGTGGCGCCGTTCTGTTTATAGATCTTCTGCAGATAAGGCTTCATTCTATCTCGGTACGACCCCTATTATTAACGTCCAAAATTATATCTATATATTTTTCCTAAAACAATGTAGATATAGACAGAATAAAACAAAATATGGAGGAATAAATCCTTAATGCATATTTAGGATAGTGTCAGTAGGAGGTGTGAGATCCTAGTAGGTGAATGGAGGGGGGTGGGGGGGGTCCCTTTTCCAATCGCATTAAGCCCTGTTCCAGCTAGTGGATTCTCTGTGTTTGGGCCTGTGGGGAAAAATCTTATTGAATACAGCTATGAATAGTTAATATCGAGAACACATCATCTCTCTGTCGGCTACAGGGTGAGAGGCTGCTTAACATCCCAGACATCTATAGACTTAAATTGTTTTTGAGTCATTATACGGAGGCTAGAGCACGGCTGCAACCTATATTATGTATAGAAATCTACTCTCTAGCCCAGTGTGAGGCTCATAGGTGTTCATATATCTTTTATATAACCTACGTTTTTGTGTTGCGCCTTTACATAGGGATTTATAAATGGAAGTATAGCATCGAGAGCCACAAAAGAATAAGTGTTTACTTTAGAAAATGTATAAATAGGTTGCTCAATCCTGTGCTAGGTATACAATATATAAAGTTGAGACATCGCTGAGGCATGAGGCCACTTTCTGCCTCATTGATGTCCATAGTTCTTTTTGAATTGACACCCTAATCCTTGGTTCACAATGGCAGCCCTGACTGTTTTTAGAACCGTCCCCTTCAGAAGATTGCCACTGGTGTTGGTGACCTGCATTTTGGAACCTTTGTTATACAGTGTTGCAGAAGGGATTTAAGAATGCTTTATCCTTGTATCCTTTGCTACTGCAGGGTGGTGGGAATCTTGGCATTTAACTAGTTTCCCATGTGAGGGATGAGGTTAAAGGTCGCTAGAGAATGCCATGTGACCTGTCTGTGAAAGCCTTTCCATGTGTGACCTGAAAGGACACTGCTTGTTTTGTTAAAGAGAGTCGGGTATGGTGACCTCCAGGTCTTTGACCTGCACTGAATTTAGAAATCTGTGGCCCCCCCTGCTGTACTGTGCAATCCTTAAAACCAGTTTCTTGCAGGCTCCCTGCTGTTAAATTGTGGATATCATGTGACCTAAGCAGTGAAGTCCAGCTATACTGCAAAAGGAGCCCATATTAAAGCAATTTTAGTGCAGTTTAACAATAAATTATTTGCCCACCTACTAGGTCCAATTCTTTAAAAGAAAATTTTAGTCTAATGAAAGCCAATGTTTAAACACAAGTTGGTTTAAAATATGTTCTCTGGCAACATATGTAACCTAAACTGTTATAAATATGTTGCAACTGTTTAATATGCTTTCATTTAAAAATAAAAAAATGAACTTTTTTTTTTTTTTTTTTTTCATTCAAGCAGCATTGCATTGAAAATTAATAAAAATATTTACAAAGCGCCGACATTTTCTGAATCGGTTGGATTTGAATATACCATAAGTGTAGGAGAATGTAATTAAACGCGAGGAGTCTGTACACTAGATATAAACGTTGTCAAGTGCGCCATAGTGCTGTAAGGTTATTTGAGTACGAGTAGAAAGTGAGAAGCTTTTGGTGAATGAAGGGGCTGTGTTAAGTGTTGCACTAAATATTCTTGAGATTGGTTGTTCACTGAAATGCCGATGCAGATAACCCTTTCTTGCCTGAAATGGTTGACCACAGAGGTCAGTAGCAGATGTCGATATATATATAGTGGTCGATATATTCATCTATACATGGAACGTAGGTCAATGGCAAAGGTCAATATACACATCTATACATGGAAAATATTCCAATATTGGAAAGAGGCAGTTGATAGTCCCGATGTGTTCCTAAATTTGCAGCAGCTCTGTCAGGTAAAATAAAGTGTCATTTTATTGAAACTCTTGTCACTGTGCAAAATATTCCATTAAAAATAACGGGGCTGTGAGACAGGGGGTGCAGAGGCGGAACTATCGAACTGTGGGCCCCGGGGTGCAGGGAAGCGTGGAGGAGAGAACCGGGGCCCCCAGCTTGCTAGTTCCCCGAGCAGCGGGCCCCATTATCTTCACGGGCCCCGGTGTACCAACGGTAGTTCCGCTACTGTGTGGGAGGACCAATCGGAATCTATAAACACTGAGGGCTAGATTTACTAAGCTGCGGGTTTGAAAAAGTGGGGATGTTGCCTATAGCAACCAATCAGATTCTAGCTTTCATTTATTTAGTACCTTCTACAAAATGACAGCTAGAATCTGATTGGTTGCTATAGGCAACATCTCCACTTTTTCAAACTCGCAGCTTAGTAAATCTAGCCCTGAGTGTCTCTCGACAATGAGAATCCGGACACAATAAGCCCGCCACTGAATTGCCCACAGTTTACCCATAATCCCCCATAATGTCAATTTTTAGGTGATAGTCCTCCCATTTCTGTAGAAGCCCCTGCCCTTTTTGAGGTCCGCTTTGGGACTGGCCCACAAATATTGGGACAGTTGTTAACCTAGTATCGATGCAGTCATGTGCAGCCAGAACACAAGTTTTTGTCGGCCATTGTTTAAAGAGCGGTTGTGTCAAGTCAGGTAATCATCTCTCCACTAATTCTCCTCCACTCTTTCCTCACAAACGTTATTCTCCCCACTCCGTCTCTCCTGCACAAGACTCAGGTGTGCAGACCGTGGGAACATATGTGACACCTTCCTCCTCCTCTTACCACCTGTCTAACCTTTCCAGGTCCTGGGGGGAGCTGTCACATTAGTCTGTTCCACAGGACACGTTCAATCTTTCCAGTGCAATATTCTAAGATTGGGAACTTTTCCTCCAGCAATGAGCTGCTCAATGAAAGGAATTTAGAAGCAGATGTGAACTGTAATGGAAGGGAAGGCTCCATACCTCTCAAAGATAAACCATTTCTTATGCACATAATGGATTTTTTTATTGCTGTGATCTATAGCGGATCAATTAATTGATGTTAAATGACTGCTCAACAACAATACAAGTTAATATTTATATAGTAAAGTGCTACTATTATTATTTACAATTAAATATACAAACTTTCCGGGACTATCAGAATAGAAGACATTTGAGATAATGTTTTTTCGTCATGGGGTAGGGGGGTTTGACAATCTGAATGTTAGTTCAGTCCACAAAATATCTGTATCTCTATCATAAAGGCACGCCAACAGTTCTTAATGAGTTAATTGGCTGTATTCTAACGTATGTTGGTTCAATATACAATATGGCCGACTGCTCCCTGGGTAGGCGAAGGATAAACTTAAAAGCAGGAGTATGTTTTATTTTTCTAAGTTATAGGAAAACTTTCTACCAATTTTACCTAAATGTCAAAATCATATTGCACTGATGTCCAGAGAATTCAGGATTGGAGCATTAAGGAAGCCTGAGATCCTAGAGAACTTTAAGATTTAAAATGATTAAAAAATAAAAGGGAGAAAAAGTTGATTGTTCCTTTAACAAATGAGCTACACAAGGAGATCCTACTTAGAATTCCCTGTTACTGGTTGAAGCCCATTGTTTGACATGGAACATATTTTCGAAGTGATGTCACCAAGCAGAGTATGTTTGTTTAGTAGTATTTATGGACAGACAGATGATTCTGATTAGTACAATGTGGTTCTTGCCTTTGGTGAAACGTAGCCCAGACACGTGCATCGTTGTAGAAGAACGTTGGCCTGAAACGATCATCCTAGAGGAGAGTTGGGCAATGCTTGGCTTCTCCGGCTGCTGTTGACCTACGAGTTCCACCGTGCCCCATCTTTCTCGAGGCCGTCTGATGGGAATTCAGTCGTGAGCAATGATGCCGCCTTTGCACACTAGGTCAAGTTCAGGCAGTGATCGAACGCCATTTCTGCATCTTTAAGGGGATTCTTTTTCTATTCCAGGCCATTTAGGATTGGAGGAATACTCAAACGTATTGTCTTTGTTTTATTATGGAAGAGTCGCGTTTCCTGACAACTTGTCGGGAAATCCGTTATAGAAGACAGATTAATTATTGATCCCTCTGCTATAAAGGCACTTACATCTGATCCAAAAGTACATAATGATGATTTTTTTATTCATATTGTATTTATCGTTCATGATCTACAAGCTCACTGCTGTGGATTAACTTGTTTTATATTGTTATATATATATATATATATACATATCTTGGGGCCTTACTGTGGTAAAAAAAATAATAATTGCAACCTCCTTCTCACCGGTCTCCCTCGCTCACGCACTTCTGACCTTCAATCCATACAGAATGCTGCGGATAGGCTCATCTTCCTCTCCCAACGCTCCTCTTCCGCTTCTGCTCTGCGTAAATCTCTTCATTGGCTCCCTATCCGTTTCAGAATTCAGTTCAAGCTTCTTACCCTCACTTACAAAGCCCTTACGAACACTTCTCCCCCTTACATCTCTGATCTTGTCTCCAGGTACATACCTACCCGTCCACTCCGCTCTGCCTCAGTTCACCCATCATTACCTCCTCTCATGCTCGCCTCCAAGACTTCTGCCGTGCTGCCCCTAATCTTTGGAACTCCCTACCCTGCCTCACTCGACTCTCCCCCAACCTTCAGTCCTTCAAACGCTCACTCAAAACTCACCTTGTCAAGCTCACCTATCCTACCACCTCCTAACCATTATATTTATCACCTCTTCTTCCTCGTCTGTCATCTAAATTTTTATCTCCCAGTAGGTCCTACTGCCTCTTACCAACCCTCCCTTTAGAATGTAAGCTTCGCGGGCAGGGTCCTCTCTACCTATTGTCCCACGTCTGTCTCCTGTCCCTCGTACGTCCTGTCACATCTTTTGCTGCGCTCCGTGTGAGTCAAGCATTTGAATAACTCACACTCAACTGTGCTGCTGACATGTATTACCTCATCTATTTGTTACTTGCTTCTGTATCCGGTGCTATGGAATCTGTGGCGCCTTATAAATAAAAAAATAATAATAACAGTGCACTGTTAACTAATGCTATAAAAATGTATTTTACTAATATTTGTGCGAGGAAGTTCCTGACATCTAGTCAGGTTCTGGCCCCATAGAGATATAAACCACTCCTCCCCCTTCCATATTATTTAAGTGTACCTGTTACCTACCCAGAGTGAACCCTTTTTCAAAAAGTGCCATGGTAACCCTTATGGAAAGAGCGGATTCCCATGATCAACGACCAAAATACCAGGAAATTCCAAGTAATTTGGTGAGGGCAGCCATTTTGTGGGGTCAACCAATATTGTTGAAAACGCAACCAGTCAGTTTATTACGAGCTAGTGACCTCACTGAGGCTTGAGCCATTTTTTCCTTATGCTTCAGTAACGTCACTGGTTCCTAATGATGTTATAGACTGAGTATTAGGTCAGGCCACAAGGTGACCACCTTTACCGCGTGCGGGTGATTGGTATGCATCAGCTGTTGTCCTGAAGCAGGTGTACTATGCAGATGTGGGAAAGTACCTGAAACTGTTTCGCTAGCTTGTACTCCGTTGGCAGAATACAATAAAGTTGGTGCATCCTGAATTTTAGTTATTATTCCTGCCAGGCCCTTGTTCTAGTGCAAAAGTTTGCCTCGACGAATGGTCATGTGCCAGAAACTACGGCTCCGTACTTAAGTCCCAGGGCAGTAAGCGAACCTGTGCGCAGTCTACAGACTCTCCTGGGGAAGAGATTTTTGTGAAATAATGGCTGTGCTTTGCTGGTAATATGAAATATTTAGCACCACTCTGGTGCTCTTGTGATGCCCCCCCCCCCCCTCCCGTCTGCATTTCTCCCTGTCTCTGCTAATTTGAGGTGTATTCCGAGTCTGCGTGCCTGTCGTCAACATTCATTATTAAAGTGTTCTTTCCATCGCTCCACATACTCACAGTGATAGGGTGTGAAGATCTTACTTTTAACTCTATGCCTGTCCAAGTGCATTTATTTAACGGTGTCTGTAACAAAGATAATCGTATTTTTACCTACGTAAGCTACACAAAGGTCTTATCGTACTGCGTGTTTTCTTTGGTGCCGTCTAATATTCCTAAATATTCTTTGTTTCAATGCCCATTCCCTGCTACTTGCACCTAGGAGTGACAGAATTCTGAAGTTCACTTTAGTTCGGATCTCTCTCGTTAGTCATTCAGGTTTCAGAACTGCTCATTGGTTGAACGGACAATATTGACAGGGGGTGGGGTCCTTTTGGACCCTTTTTAACCCTGTGTTAGCAAGATGAGACCCGTTGGTTAGTGAAACACTCATGCGGTTTATGTGATCACCTGGAATGTGTAACTTGCAAGACAACACGTGTATCAATTACATGACCATCTATAACTGTCTAGATCGGTGTCTCAGATTTGCACCTTAGGCCAAATATCTTGCTGTGACACATGATGCCCTGTATGTGATGGTATTTCTCACCAGCCCACCCACTCGGTGGGCCTCTTAGTGAGGGTTAATGCCTTATTTTCTATAATACTAATCCCTAAATAATGAACAAAGCTTTACATGCATTAGTAAGAATTAGCAACTAATGCTAGTTTTAACATTTTTCTCTTTTGTTTTCTTATATTTTTGATTCTGGAAAGCCTTCGATGGGGACGTAATTCGGAATTCCTTGTAAACGGAATTATTCAGAAGTGTGTTCTGCTTGTGGAGAGACTTATGTGAAAATAATTATACAAAATAGAATCCTGGAACTTGGCACTATTGGCTCTCTGCTGAATCTGTTTAGTCGCTCTCATTTGCATAAAATGATAGCGGCTGTGGATGCATTTCAGGAATTCAGGGTTTGCACATTAGTTGGGAATTAGTCTCTCTTAGTAAATAACAATTCAGCCTGTCATGTCGCTAGGATTTTTTAGTTATCCTCCTACAAATCGTTAAATATTTTTCAAAAGATTTCTGGTTGGCAACAAAAATGGCTGTCAGACAGTCTGTCTGCTACACAGACTGTAGCATGTCATGTGATGGCAGAGGAGGAAGAAGTAGGATATAGTGCAGACCTCAGAGGGGCGTTCCAAAGTCTCTCTGCTCACTCCATCATGTGCAACGTGACTGTGGTTGCCATGGTAGTCCAGTATTTAAAAAAAAAAAAAAAAAAGGGCAAGGGAAAATGGTAAATACCAACATGCTTATTAAAGCCTGCTTAACATTTGTTGTTAAAAAAAAAAAAAAAAAATACACCTGTTTTGTTTGAGTTTGTTTTGTCATTGAATTTTTGCTTTCACTGGTTCTTAGGGAGTTTGTTAGATTTCATTCTCGTGAATAATGGGTCAAACTACCATATGTCTGCTTCCATTGTGTAAAGGTAAATGACAGATTCTGTTTAAAATTGTTATTTTTGAAGATTTATTTTTTAAGTAAAGTTAGCACTTTTAACAGCAGAATTAAAATAAAGATCATTTATTTGATCTTTTTAATGTCCAAGAAACAGTTCATGTATTTGTAAAGGGTCTTTGCCTAGGCTAAATTTCCTTTTAACGGTGTGCATAGGACTGAATAGAATATAACATTTGAGACATTAAAGGGAGTTTTCAGGGAAAGAGGAAAAAAAATCTTCAAAGCCGCAGTCGCTCGGGGGAATCCATTTTTATTCAGTAATAGATTCTTGTGTATGGGGAAGGTCTTGTAAAAGGAACGAGTAATAGGTCCTCTTTACACCGATGTTCTGCCATTCTGCAAGCTCATCAAAGACCGCTAGCTTCTGTTTTTTTTTATAGTTAAAAAAAAAAAAAAATCCCTTTCACGTGAAAGGCCAAATTAAATGGATGGCAACACAAATGTAGAGAAATGACTTTGCCGCTCCTTATACTTGTGAAAATGTCCTCGCTCCGTCTTCCCGCTGACGATTACCTCTCCGATGTCAGCTGGGATGTTGAAAGTGCAACATATCAAACCAAATGACTGCTTGTTGTACCCATAATTCTCTGCTCCTACTGGTTGACATTACTTATTTGAAGTCCCCTTGCTGTTTTCTGTTTTTTGTCTCTGCAATCTCTGCTGCAATATTAAGCAATGAATCTGCCGCCCTCTGTATAACTCTCCTGTCGGAATCGCAAAACATAAACAGGAACACCTCTTCTGATCAGTAGAACAACGTTCAGGAATGTCAACCACATCCTAAAAGTGCACCGATTGCCTACAGATGGTGGAGGCAGCCATTCATGACAATGCAGCAAGCTTACTAGGAAATTACAAATAACAAGTGTATATGTAAAAGCAATATACCTTGCAACAATATATAATTTTCTTCACTGGTGATGCTGTTGGAACGCAAAACTTCCAATTTATGTTGCATCTAAAACTCTAGCGCCCGCAATAAATTTTTCAGGGCTATTTCTATCTGGCTGTAGGGTTTTGTGCACCATAATACTACTTTTTGTCTACTCCTGTCCTGCTTTATTCTCTCCCTCTTTCTCCCTTTCCGAGGAGAATGGGCTTCTGGGTAATGACGTTTTGCTGGTAGCTATTTGGATTCAATGCATGCAACACCCACTTGGTTTATAGACAGCGACACAGGCTTTTGCTAACATCAAATATCAACTCTGAGACAGCCTGTTTCACCCTTTTTAAGACTCCTTAGTGCAGGATTCGCTCTTCCTGTCAATATTTAACCTCCACGTCCCCAGCCATCCTTTTAAGGTCGTCTTAATGATTTTAAAAGCACAATTTTCCTTGCAGTTCTCCAGTGTTATTAATGAAGAATCGGTCATTAACGCGACGTCCCGTGGCTGCAGAAGTATTAATTAGATTTCCAATCGGAGTGTCTGTTCCTTGCCGCTAATGAGCGGGGACGGCGCTTGATCAATAGTCCCTTGATAGGGCTGAATAGACGGATGGCGAGGGTATCGCTGCAGACAAAAGTGGCAATGAAGTAATAACCTTGCAACTTGCTCCTATTGTGAGAGATACATTGGTGTGTTGCTCTCTCCCAGCTGTGCTTGTTGTGAGATGATTTAACAGCTGGAGTTTTGCATTTTCATCATCTTGCCAATGCATACGAGCGGCTGAAATTATAGGGAGCAGTTGAACAAGCAAATATTCCCCGCGCCCCTTTTAACCAGCAGTGAAAGGGTATCGATTAATGCCCCTTATCCAACACCGGACATGCCCATCCCTGGTTGGTGTAAGGCTAATGAAATGTCTTTCTATGCGATGAGAGTAGTAGATTCTTGAAACAAATCCCCGGCAGAGGTTGTACAAAACACATCTGTCAAGGAATGTAAGAATATCAGCAGTCAGCTTTAGTAATTTGTGTTAGTTTTTATTTGTATAGTGCCTACATATTACACAGAGAACATTTAATCATTCACTTCAGATCCTGCACCAGTGGAGCTTACAATCTATATTCCTACCAGACGCACACGGGTTAATTTAGTCAGAAGCTAATTAACCTACTAGCATAGTGATTTTTAAGATTGATCTTAAGGGCTGACCTAAAAAAAAAAAACTAAATCGCAGTACTGCCAAAGGTATGTTTAGGTAGCTCTCACCGCTACAGGCTGTGGATATTTTAAAAATAGTAATTAAAATACCGGATCCAGTCTAATGATGTAACTATCCTATCGTTGGTATGAATCTGTGGCCTGCAGAGTTTCTCACAGGGTGTGGCGGTGAAATTACTGCACTTGTCTCTGTGTGAGCGCTGTGTGTTCTCTCACAGAGGTGTCTCCCGGCTCTGCCCAGGAGCCAATAACTGCAACAGAACAGAGCTTCAGCTAAATAGACTTATTTTATCTTCTAGCATAGAACAGAACTGCCCCACATGCCCCAATAAGCTTGAATACTTCGTTATCCAGACAGGTGAGTAAGACATATGCATGGAATGTTTTTGTATCAAAGTGTGGTGGTAATCGTTTTTACGATTCCCACTATTCCGACAAGGAGAAGCCCTACAATGAAAATACGAAATGATGAAAAACCGATTGGAAAAGAAACAAGACTTACCTTCAACCCGACGCTGGAGATCTCCGATGGGATCACCATGCTGACAGCAAGTGATTCCAATTGGAGAAGTGTTCGGCACTGCAGATTGACGTCATTGCGACATCTGTCAATAGAAATTTAAAGCGGCAATGTTGGGACCCCTAAGGTTAAGTGTTTAAACACTTAACCTCCTTTAAATTTTTATTGACAGACGTCGCGATGACTTCAGCCTGCAGTGCCAAACACTTCTCCAATTGGAATCACTTGCTGTCAGCATCGTGCTCCCATTGGAGATCTCCAACGTCGGGTTGAAGATAAGTCGGTTTATTTTCCAATCGATTTTTTTTTTCATCATTTCGGATTTTCTTTGTAGGGCTTCTCCATGTCGGAGTAGTGGACATCGGTAAAGCGTACCTAACCCATCAAGGTGTGATATACGTGATAGAATACAGTTCTGCATTATGAAAGCTACCCCATTTTTCCCCTTTTCTCCCATGTGGCTACATAAAGCATATATAACATTGGTTTTAATTTAGTTTGTGCTTTGTTGAGCGGGATGCTGGAAGTTTAGTCGCCTGTGTGCAAATCCCAAAGGGTAACTATTTTAAAGGACTCTAGTTCAGGCGTTGGCAATGATTGTGACCAGGGCTGTGCGAATATTTTAGGTTCATTTAGTAAAAAGGGAGGGCTACGGGGGTGACCTTTTTTCTTTCTCGTCCCAGGCTCTAAAATATTAAGTTACGGCTCTGGCTGTAGTGGACCCACTGTGACCAAGAGGGTGTCCATGACCCTCCTCCATTTGCTTTAATGGTGAGATGGGTGAACTGCACGGTCTTACCTTTTTCTTTAGTTGTCACAAAAAGATTCAGAAGTTGCTGACTGAACGCTGCCATATTTCCATGAAAGTGCCTAAATCTGTCTTCTGTCATTAAACTGTCGATCGCACCAGTGTCTGTTACAGCAAAGACTTTCCAAACCCCCTGACCAGTCCTCATCTTCAGCACAGTATTTCCATTATTACACAAGTTTCCCAACCATTTCCTACTTTCAAAGGCATCAATTCCTCTTGCATGTGTTTAAAATACCGTAAGTGTCTTTGATTGTTTTGCAGTTTAGTCCCAATTAAATGTACCTTTCATACTTGCTTTACTTTGCCGTTGACCTGGTTGGCGCGTCATTTGCGGCCTACTGCCCTAACGGCGTTCAGCAGCCAGCTGAAACCTTTTCAGTTAAATTGCAACGGACTCAGCCGAGTGATCTCTTTGCATGTTGATCCCGGATAAGCAGGAAATGGAGGCTTTTCCGGAGCACTTGACCAGGAATTATCTTCCTTTTTATTGTACTGGTTTGTTTCCCTTGGCCAAGGTCTGAGTTGATGTCCCAAGGTCAGGCTGAAACGCCATTTCCCCGATTCTCTAGGAAAGCCGAATAATTTGAATGACGTCTCTAAACACTGGCGCATGAGAAACTGTTTAAAGGTGGCAACCAGGCAGACGTTTCTTTCTTCTTCAATACAGAAAACGAAAGCAATGAGATAATCTGGTTGCTATTGGTTACAGCGCCTTTTGCACTATTACAGCAAGATTCTTTTTCATAAATTAAGACTAATTATGTTTTCAGGCTACTTCTCATCCTCTATAGATTTGCGGTAAGGGTGAGTCTTAGTTTTGGGCAAAGTTGGGGCATTAATTAAAACCTTGACATCCTGACTGTTTGGAGTGCAAAGAAAAATACATCGATACTGTAGCGCGTGGTCCCAAATCGACTACTGGGATTGAAATAAGATCATAAAACAATGCAAAATTTGCCCCAACGAGCGTTAGCATTATGGCTTTTTGTGACTCCTTTCCATGGCATTACTTTATGACTTATTTAGGATTTGGAATGGAAATGAACTGCAAGCAGCGAGTGATTCTATTCATGCCCCTGTATATTTGTATGGATTTATTTTTGGTTTTCATCCTATCCATTGTTTTTTTTCCCCTGCACTAGAAGTGTGATTAAAATGTTTGCCTGCATGAGAAGGAGATTCTGTGGATTTAGGTTGTAATCGTGACCTTGGCTGACCCAAAATAAGCCCTAATGCAGGAAATGAGTGGTTACGGAGGACTCCAAACCACCACCGCACAAATAATCCTTTGTTAAACGAGGCTTCCTTTTTTTTTTTTTATAGAGCTGATTGTTTTCTAATCACAGATCTTGTTCACAATTCTGCAAACAAAATTACATTTTAATAATTAAATCTATGCACAAACAACTGTATAGTTCTTGTTGGGTTTTTTTTTTTCTTTTTTACAAATAATATTTGTCCGAGGGTAGAGCGCCAGAGAATTTCTGGGTGTTTAATTGGCTGACAGGACTTTCAGGAAATCAGTTTAATGGATGCTGGTTATGAAATGTGATTTAAGCTTTGCATCTGTCATTTTCTGCTGATGTCAGTTCGGCGTACAAACACTCTATGGCTGAGATGATAAGGACGCCAGCTTTCAAATAATAATTCTGAGCGACCTTTTGATAGCTCTGTAAAAATGCCAATAGCCAGTTCTTGTGATACTGGGCGAGTGTAGCATAGGTACTATATTGATTGATTGCAATTTCTTATGCAGAGCATTCTGGGAATTGGAGTTTCTTTTTGGATTTCTAGTTTGTGTTTTTTTTGTTTTTTTTTATATATATATAGTGCTTTTTGTTGTTTTTTTATTACAAAGAAATAGGGAAACAAACAGGATGAAAACATGAGCGCGGAGTTGATTGGGGTGATTTACTAAAATTAATCAGAATGCAGCTTATTCACTAGGCAACATAATCAGTTGATTGAATGGCTGTCTCTATTGTGTGCAGGGCAGCCAAGAGAAATTTTAGGCCCCTCTACAGCAACTCCTTGGGGCCCCCTCCATAGTCTCCAGAGGGGACGGAGCCACACCAGGTTTGTGACTCCTCGCTGCACACACAGACAGGCCTGGGCAGTACCCCCCAACCCCCCCTCCATCTCTTACTCTGCTCTCTCCTCCCCCCCACCTTTGTCTCTGCTCTTTCTCCCCCCCCCACCTTTGTCTCTGCTCTTTCTCCCCCCCCCCACCTTTGTCTCTGCTCTTTCTCCCCCCCCCACCTTTGTCTCTGCTCTTTCTCCCCCCCCCCACCTTTGTCTCTGCTCTTTCTCCCCCCCCACCTTTGTCTCTGCTCTTTCTCCCCCCCCACCTTTGTCTCTGCTCTTTCTCCCCCCCCACCACCTTTGTCTCTGCTCTTTCTCCCCCCCACCACCTTTGTCTCTGCTCTTTCTCCCCCCCCCCCCCACCACCTTTGTCTCTGCTCTTTCTCCTCCCCCCACCACCTTTGTCTCTGCTCTTTCTCCCCCCCCCCACCACCTTTGTCTCTGCTCTTTCTCCCCCCCACCACCTTTGCCTCTGCTCTTTCTCCCCCCCCCCACCACCTTTGCCTCTGCTCTTTCTCCCCCCCCACCACCTTTGCCTCTGCTCTTTCTCCCCCCCACCACCTTTGTCTCTGCTCTCCCCCCCCCACCTTTGTCTCTGCTCCCCACCTTTGTCTCTGCTCTCCCCCCCCCACCTTTGTCTCTGCTCTCCCCCCCCCCACCTTTGTCTCTGCTCTCCCCCCCCCCACCTTTGTCTCTGCTCTCCCCCCCCCACCTTTGTCTCTGCTCTCCCCCCCCCCACCTTTGTCTCTGCTCTCCCCCCCCCCCACCTTTGTCTCTGCTCTCCCCCCCCCACCTTTGTCTCTGCTCTCCCCCCCCCCCACCTTTGTCTCTGCTCTCCCCCCCCCCCACCTTTGTCTCTGCTCTCCCCCCCCCCACCTTTGTCTCTGCTCTCCCCCCCCACCTTTGTCTCTGCTCTCCCCCCCCACCTTTGTCTCTGCTCTCCCCCCCCCACCTTTGTCTCTGCTCTCCCCCCCCCCACCTTTGTCTCTGCTCTCCCCCCCCACCTTTGTCTCTGCTCTCCCCCCCCACCTTTGTCTCTGCTCTCCCCCCCCACCTTTGTCTCTGCTCTCCCCCCCCCCACCTTTGTCTCTGCTCTCCCCCCCCCACCTTTGTCTCTGCTCTCCTCCCCCCCCCACCTTTGTCTCTGCTCTCCCCCCCCCCCCCCCACCTTTGTCTCTGCTCCCCCCCCCCCACCTTTGTCTCTGCTCTCCCCCCCCCACCTTTGTCTCTGCTCTCCCCCCCCACCTTTGTCTCTGCTCTCCCCCCCCCCCACCTTTGTCTCTGCTCTCCCCCCCCCCCACCTTTGTCTCTGCTCTCCCCCCCCCCCACCTTTGTCTCTGCTCTCCCCCCCCCACCTTTGTCTCTGCTCTCCCTCCCCCCCCCCCACCTTTGTCTCTGCTCTCCCTCCCCCCCCCCCCACCTTTGTCTCTGCTCTCCCTCCCCCCCCCCCACCTTTGTCTCTGCTCTCCCCCCCCCCCCCCACCTTTGTCTCTGCTCTCCCCCCCCCCCCCCCCCACCTTTGTCTCTGCTCTCCCCCCCCCCCCCCCCCACCTTTGTCTCTGCTCTCCCCCCCCCCCCCCCCACCTTTGTCTCTGCTCTCCCCCCCCCCCACCTTTGTCTCTCCCCCCCCCCCCACCTTTGTCTCTGCTCTCCCCCCCCCACCTTTGTCTCTGCTCTCTCTCCCCCCCCCCCCCCCCGCACACACCTTTGTCTCTGCTCTCTCTCACTTCCACTGCCTATCTTTCTCCCTCTCAGTATTTAAAATCAGTTTGCAGTCCTTGATTTTTAATTTATAATTGGGGCAGCACGGTGGCTTAGTGGTTAGTACTTCTGCCTCACAGCACTGGGGTTATGAGTTCGATTCCCGACCATGGCCTTATCTGTGTGGAGTTTGTATGTTCTCCCCTTGTTTGCGTGGGTTAACTCCGGGTGCTCGGGTTAACTCCGGGTGCTCCAGTTTCCCCCCCAAATTCCAAAAACATACTAGTAGGTTATTTGGCTGCTATCAAATTAACCCTAGTTTGTGTGTGTGTGTGTGTGTGTGTGTGTGTGTGTGTGTGTGTGTGTGTGTGTGTGTGTGTGTTAGGGATTTTAAACTGTAAGCTCTAATGGGGCAGGGACTGATGTGAGTTGAGTTCTCTGTACAGCGCTGCGGAATTAGTAGCGCTATATAAATAGCTGCTGCTGATGATGATAAATGGGCATCCTGCTTCTCTGTTTTGTACGGCTGCTTTGCTGCCCTGTTCCTTCCCCACACACAGCCTCTGAGTGGACTGCACAATTGATTAGCTGGGAGCTGGGTTTAGCTTTCTGCAGTTCCTCCTATAATTGCCTGTGTTAGTCCCCGGTACACAGCCTGTCTATACTTGCCTGCAGGCTGCTGTCTCTCAATGCCACGTCTCGCTCTTTGACAAGTGACACATTCTTATTTCTGCCTCTCCCAGAACTGAACCATCACTATGAGACAGCCCGGGAGGGTGACGAGGGCTCTACTGAGTTTTCTTTTTTGTGTTTCATATAAATCAGGATTGCTGGGCTGTAGACAGCTAATGGTTTAAACTGTGAAATATTAATCGTGTACAGTATGCCGTTCTCCACACATTTTTTGTGCTAAGTTCATTATTTTCCATAAAAAAAAAGAATAGGGAGATGTTGGTGAAATGGAATCACATACAACTTTATTTTTTATTTCGTTTGCAAATTTCACCCCTGAATAGCTCATGTATTCACAATATTTGCAATGTCTTGTGCTTTTGCTTTTCTGCTTCCTTATGGCAGAAAATAAGCACATACTAATGCTATTTGAACCGGTCTTCTTCTGTGCTGCAGATTTAAGTGACTGTCTTCTGACCCTATGCAATTATTCTGCGCCAATGTTTGCTTATAATCTCTAGGTTTATTTTTGGGCATTCCCACATTTTCCCAGTTAATGAGCCCACTAAGTGATAGGAAGTTGTTAATTTCTGCACGTACATCCTATGTCTTTAATCATTCTCTCTACCTGCGCTACGCGACTGAGCGACGCTGGTAGGCGAATGATTTGGTATTAAAATACTTCACTTTCCGGAGAGTTACAGTCTGCTTCATATGATTTAATATTTCAAATGTAATTCACAGAATTCTTAACTCCCTCATAAATTCTACATCCAATTCATATCGTTTATTTTGTGATTGAGGCAATGATATTTTAATTTTAGCCATTAAGGCGGAGTGAAGACTCCGTTCTTAAAAATGAAACATCTAGGTTGACACAAAGAGGATGAGAGATCAGTTAAATTAAGTTACTTGATGGTAAAAATCAAATAAATGTCCTATATTTTGGGTCAATGCTAGTCTGATTAGAATGAGGGCGTAAATCCAAGGCGGGCAGTTTGTAGATCTCCATCTGCTGTACAAGTCCCAGCATGCCCTAAAAGAGTTTCTACAACTTAGTGCAGGTCGTAAGATCTGTGGAGGCCTGTTCTGCAGCCAGCCTACGCTTCTACTTGCGAGCGGATCCATAATTGAAATGTCACAGAATCTTGTGACAGGACATCAATAACACAGGACAGTGACACTTTTGTTTGCTTAATTTTTTCCCCCCTGGAAATAACCTCTAGTCCAAATTCATTGGGTTTTAACTTGCAATCCAAGAAACTGGGTCTTCTTAAAGGGACAAGACACTATAAATGGGTTTATTTGTACCTTGTTTTATTTTTTAAGAAATATTCAATATATCGTGATGCTATTTATTTATGAACATATAATTCTATGTATCTATTTATTTCTGCTGATGAAAAACAGTGGTAGCTGCTATATTGGTTCTTTGACTGAGGTTACGTGGGCGGCCTTTGTGAACCAATATTTCTCACAAAGCAGCCTATCATTTTGTCAGAAGCTAGTCACATGATTAAGGCATGTTTAGTTAGCTGATAATCAACTTTGTAAAGCACAATTCTTTCAATTACTATAAAAACCCGCTATATATGCTAACTGTTTTTTCTTTTTTCTTTTTGCAGATATACTCCGGCTGAATTTTCGAACCATGCCCTAAATGAGGATTTTAGCAGAAGTCTACTTTGAAACATAACTCCAACTTTTACCCAATTCCCAACTCCTTTAATTTATTTCTTTGGTATATATTTGAGTGCTATAATTATTATTATTATTATTATTATTATTATTATATTCTTGAAAATGTGGATTCAAGCTAGCAAGCCTCTTCCTTTCCATTTATGGACCCTTCTATTTTTCGGGGTCTCCTGGATTCTTCCTGGGGATGGATCCCCTAAGCTGTTTAGAACTTTTGCGGGGAGTGATTGGAGCTTGACTCATCTTGTGGTGCACAATAAAACTGGGGAAGTGTATTTGGGGGCCATCAACAGGATTTTCAAACTGTCCAGCAACTTGACACTCTTACGTGTCCATGTTACCGGACCTGTGGAGGACAATGAAAAGTGTTACCCACCGCCAAGTGTCCAGTCATGCCCACATGGCCTCGTCGCAACTAATAATGTTAACAAGCTGCTGCTAGTGGACTACTCTTTGGACCGGCTTATAGCCTGCGGTAGTGCCTCTCAAGGCATCTGCCAGTTTCTGCGTCTCGGTGACCTCTTCAAACTGGGAGAACCCCACCATCGTAAGGAGCACTACCTCTCCAGTGTTAACGAATCTGGGACCATGTCTGGAGTCATTATTGAGGTTCCCAATGGGCAGAACAAACTTTTTGTTGGCACACCCATCGACGGGAAGTCGGAATATTTTCCAACTCTCTCTAGTCGGAAACTGTTGTCCAGCGAAGAGAATGCAGAGATGTTTGGCTTTGTCTACCAGGATGAGTTTGTGTCTTCACAGCTCAAGATCCCATCGGACACGTTGTCCAAGTTCCCCACCTTTGATATATACTATGTATACAGCTTCAACAGCGAGCAGTTTGTCTACTACTTGACCTTACAGTTGGACACACAGTTGACTTCACCAGATTCCACAGGAGAACAGTTCTTTACTTCCAAAATTGTCCGGCTGTGTGTTGACGATCCAAAGTTCTATTCTTATGTGGAGTTCCCCATTGGTTGCATGAAAGACGGTGTGGAATATCGCCTTATACAGGATGCCTACCTGAGCAAGCCTGGTAAACGTCTGGCCAAAGAGTTGGGCATCTCCGAAAGGGAAGACATTCTTTTCACGGTCTTCTCGCAGGGGCAGAAAAATAGAGTCAAACCACCCAAAGAATCTGTTCTCTGTCTCTTCACCTTGGGGAAAATCAAGGATAAAATTAAGGAACGCATTCAGTCCTGCTACAGAGGTGAAGGGAAACTGTCCTTGCCTTGGCTCTTAAACAAAGAGTTGGGTTGCATTAACTCGGTAAGTTCTCTGCCAATACTTGACCAACGGTGTTTTAAAATTAAACCTAGTATTTACTGATCTGATTAGCTTTTTTGTTTTGTTGTTTATCGCATGTATAACCTCTTCTGGGGTAAGAACAAGGTCATGGTAGACCGAGGTCAACCTGTGTCACTTTCCTTGTGCTTGGTCTTTAAGTATTCCTCTGTCTCGATTTAAGATGCCCAAACATTCAGTGATAGTACAGCATATGTAGGCCAAAAACGACACCTAATGCTCGATAACGATCCTGTTAAGATCATTTACCAGAATGGCAGAAGATGGTGGCTGGTAAATGACCACAAGAAGCCTGTGCGTGCTTGGCCATCTTCTGACCGAACTAATAAGCTGTAGTGATCCGGTCGACTGAATAGGCTGGATGCCATGTGTGAAGTTTCAGCATTTTTGAGTCTTCTAAGCTATTCACATTTTTGTCAAATTGATTTGTTTTGCTAGTAAGCCTATCGGCACAAGGCTAGATATCTTCACATATTGCAGATAGGAATCCAACTCTGCTTTAGGTGGCTGTACACATGGTAATCCCGCAACACACGAATGGCCAAATATTATAAGATCCAACCATACAGCTCTCATCTACCAACAGCCGGATGACTTCTAGCACACATTGGGGGCTACTCAAATAATGCTCTCCTTGATGAAATGAACTGGCATTCCTTCTACACACATAGTGGGTCTATCCAAAATAACTCAATGTAGGGGTGCTAATTATGTACGCAAGACAGTGTATCACAACATCTGTGTTTTAGACGGTCTCTTAAATTGGGGGTGTTAGGACTTTTTCTGCCTTCACTTTGCTGAACAAAGCTACTCTCACCGCTGGCAGTACCTCCGTTGTCCTATACCTTCTGTTGGGTCTCTTCGTCTCTCTGCTGTATGAGCTGAAATGTTTTATGACTGAAGCTCCGAATGTTCGTTATATCGGCACAGAGATAATATTCTAATATCCACAATGCATTCAGCAATGTATAGTTAAGTGTAAAAACAAATGCAAAACATATCTATATAAGCAAGACATTAAATGATGCCTGCTGGCTGATATTTCGGTCATACTTGTTGCTGATCGGCACTAAACCTGCTACAGGGTGTTGGAGAGATTGTAAACATTAATAGTGACTGCATATATCTGTGTGATAACAATGATGTTCTTTTCCGATAATTTTCAAACCATAAAAGCTTACTGAGTAATGGGAGGAAATGCCAGTAAATTGCCTCTCCCTTCCAATAATTTTCCAGGAGATTCTATTTTATTTTATTTCCGCAGAGAGCATGAGGGTGACCGGGGTCACATATCGTCCTTAATAGTTTTTTATTGTTTTATATTTTTTTTTGGGTGATTTAGAGCCTAGGCACATCTAGGGGTTATCAGGAGCGATATTCTTTTTTGCAAATCACAGTAATATCATACTTCAGAGAGCGTGCATTTGTAGCTCCGGATTAGAGAGTGGGGGCAGATCACTCCAATGAGAGTGCAATATTTCTCCTTGTTACCCACGGTGTCGCTTGCAGTCATCACGCCAAAGATATCTCGGGAAGACAGGTACAACGCAGATTTATTTTCACCTCTTGCCTTTCCCATCTGTCCAACAAACTATTATTTTTAGAATAAATGTATTTTTTGCTATGTAAGTAGAATTTGTTCATGCTTGAAAGGCCTAATCTAGATAATTAAGAAGACAATCGCCTGGGAATGTTGTTACAAGTTATCTTTTTATTATTACATCAAAGCAAGTCATGTTCTTGTGATGGCAATTGAAGGCTAGTTTGAATGCTGTGTGCATTTATTTATCTTTAAGCGAGAAACAGCGGAGGCAGCCATTTTGTGGGTGGTTCCAAAATTCACGAGAATGCAGCCTTCCATCGACTAGTGACCTTGGTAAGGCACTGACGTTACAGGATCCTACTAGGCAAGAATCCCTTTAAAGATGTGTTGTTGGCCGCAGATAACTGTGATTAGATCACAATGACTGCCCTCTTAAACCCCCTACTGAGCCAGGAGTGGACTAATCCAGTCAAGGAATTGATTCTAGTGCTGTAACTAAGCCTTATAAAAATGTATGTGTATAGATTTGTATCTGTACCCTGCCCGTAACTCTGCTTATCCGAGCCGCCTTGCTGCTCCACGTCAAAGTCATTTGTCTAACAAATAAAAGGGGAACCAAAAATAAGCAAAATCTACGGTCTACATAGTTTTAAACAAATAATTTCAAAAGTGTAACCATGCAAGTGGTTAATATTTGGAGAAGTGGATGTCCTGTGAGCCTGTTAAGCCTTGGACTGTAGACTGGCTGTTTGCACCCTAGTATTGGGTGAAGTCAGAGTACTCCGCAACCGACTCTGTATCCAGTTTGCTCACATAAAGGGATCAGATCCAGACATTCCATGAATGGACGGCATATTGAGTTGATCACATTGGGCGTTGCGGTTTAAGAAGTTGACTAATTGGAGGTCACAGTCAACAGCCAATCGGCTTTCCAGGCTGATTGACCCCGATGTAAGTCAGGGTTGCTGATGATTTTGGGGGTCTGTTTGGTCTTAACCTGCGAAATTGTTATCCCCATCCCTTTGTTGGCTGGGCAGCCTGCATTTAATACTGCACTGAAACCTGACAACCAGTTAGCAATTGACTTTTATATGTCTAATGTAAGCATTTAGTTGCAAATTGTGCACTAAACCAATGTCCGTAAATGTGCCCTAGTGTCTAAATAAAGCTCTGTTAAAAAAAGTGTTCATTAGTGGACATTTAAAAATAAAGACAGATCAATATCCCAATTTCTCCAATTCGCCATCTGCCTTGGTGATGCCCTGAAATATTTAGATCACTGCCCCTTCCCTGCAGTTGATCAGGTCAAATATCAGGACTGTTGTGTGTTTTGCTGATCTTAACAGCAAATCGGTCAGAATGATCAGCCACTGAAGGGTCGTCCAGCCATTCGACATACTTGAGATTTTGACATATCGCCACCATTTATTTATATAGCGCCAACAATTACGCAGCTCTGTAAAGAGAATATTTGTCATTCATATCGGTCCCTGCCTCATTGGAGCTCACAGTCTAAATACACACACAGCAGCCAATTAACCTACCAATATGTTTTTGGAGTGCTGGAGGAAACCGGAACACCCAAAGGAAACCCACACAAACACGGGGAGAACATACAAACTCCACACAGATAGGGCAGTGGTCAGGAATCGAACTCCTAACCCCAGCGCTGTGAGGCAGAAGTGGTAACCACTGTGTCACCGTGCTGCCCACAATTTACAGTCATATAACTGTAGTCCTCAATATGTTGTAACTTCCTTCCCTCTCTGAGTGAGACAGGTAACAGCTGTGTAACGCGATAAAGGGGACTTTATTCTGCAGGAGCTCTGCGCTCTGAGATCTGATTTTGTTTTCAAACTAATTTAATCTCGCCGACAAACGATGGAATTTGTTACATGTGCGCTGGTAGAGCCAGGAGGGCGAGCGAGAAAAGCCCTGGTACTCCGGGGTACTCATGGCGTGTTGCAGTGACTTTATAAACTGATACTGGTGCCCCCTCTTGTACGTGATACCAGCCTTTGTCACACCCGGGCAAGAGAGAACAATGGTCTGAGGTGTAGATCTGTGAAATCATTTTGTGGACTCATGAGAATGCAACCTCATTCAATACACAAATAAAAAAACAATGCAGCTATTTTGCAGACTGAACAAATATTTATGAGCCCGGAAAATATATATTATACAGAGAGATGGATATTATAAGTCACGAGAATATATGTTATTATTTAGTGGATATCTAGCAGTACCTCTGCTGCTGTTTGTGTACAGTTGCACAAGTTTGTTCATATATTTATTTCTGATATATCGCCTATACAGCAGTTTTTATACACAGCACTATACACTGGATTGCTCCAAAGATCTAGATTTTGGACTCTTAAATTAAGTATCCCGTCCGTGGTTGCGAGGAGCTGACCGTGGAATTCACTCTGTGATTTACAGCCTGTCATTGTGACATTGTCTGCTCTCGCTACCATTGGAAATACTTCTCTTTCCTTTCTGTAGATAGAAACTACAATTCTACAGATAGTTGTGTGTCTATTACACACTGTTTTTCTTATTAATGTATATATAAAGTACACAAATACACATAGCTAATTAACAGCAGGCGGTCTCCCTGGTTACATCTCGTTCTCCAACTAGTTAATATGATCATCCTGTTTGGATTTTGCTCCCCATGACTTGTCAGTGGGGAAGGGGCATTCAGGGGGTCTTGGGCTGGGATTAATCTCCTCCTGCCAGGCCATCATTAGTGAGGTCTGAAGGATTTGCTGAAAGCCGTGTGGTGCGCTCCCTCTCTCTCCTGGCGCTAATTATCATTTATTAACTTTATGTTGTCACTCAGCGGGCTCCCCCCTGGGAAATTAGCTAAGCAAGGAATCTGTGAAGGGAAGGGATAATCAGGAAGGCAGAGAGATGGGGGAAATGGGGGGGGGGGGGGAAATAGAGTGGGGCTGCATTAAGCGGGATCTGATTTTGCGGGTCACTTGATATAGCTCTGTTTACTGCAGGAAAACCCAAGGCTTTATGTATATGCTTGTGGATGCAGAGCTCATTATGCGTTGTGTATACAAGTATATAGTCTTTCTAATTCATGAGCTTTCTTTTTATCATAAATGATTACTTGGAATGGATTTTTGAGTTGTTCCAGGCGGAGGAAGAAATTTTAGTTTTTTCATTGCATCCTATCAGTTGACTAGAAATGTATGATATTGCTATAACACGCAGCTGACACAGCGTTTTTGTGGGTTGAACAACCTGTCCTTCCACAAGGAACCAGTGACGTTTGTTGCACCTAATTCTCATGAATATTTGGGTTTGCCCGAACTATGGCTACCTCCATTCTGCGTAGGCTAGAAGTGCACTTTAATGCAACAATCACAAAAAAAGAGCTTACACCTCTTCCCGTACACAGCTGTTGTGCCAGCAGAAGCAGAATATGGCAAAGTGGCGATTCAATTCAGAACGAGGTAACGTAGGATTTGCTGATTTTTAATGGCACCATCCCGCTAGGCTCTGATGGTGCTTTCCCTGGAATTGAATACCCCCTTGTAGGTTGTTACTGGCGTTTGTCATGGATCTGATGCAGAGTGATCTTAATCCCCACCACCCCACAGGCATCACAAGCAGATAAACTAACCCGCGCTCTAGACATATTTTAGTGATGGATTTTTATGAGTTTCCAATGCACTTTTGCCAATAAAATATATTGTACTGTGCACGTTAACACTCGAGAAATAGATTGTGTCGTGTTCTAAAATTTTAAACACAGTTTTACAGCGCAGTGGTGGGGACGAGCCCTTAAGAAACCATTTATCCTTCTTTTAGGACATCAGACGTTGGTGACCAATACACAAGAGAGGTCTGACCGAGCTTTTAGAGTGCAAGTAAAGCAGATATGATGATATACATGATGCACAATAATCTTTTGATGCATATGGATGTAAATAATGAATTTGCATATTGACTCTATATTTTGCATGCTGGCGTAATAGAAAGTATAACGCGGTATTTGGGGGGGTCATATTCGAAATTTAAAACAAGACTGCAGGCCTATACTTGATTTAGTGTCCAGATTGCTCCCTGTTCCTGCATAGGGCGCAGAGAGAGGGTTTGTACTTTCGTAGGGTGTTGATGGGACGAGGGAGTCTAGGAACCATATTCTTTTATTTGTGTATTAATCAATAAAATGTCAGTCAGTAAAAATTTGAACAGAGGCCCCTCTAATGCATATGAGATTGTGGATCCCTAAATGTACCCAAGCATTATAACTCTATGGGGTGGATTTATCGAACCTTCTAAACAGGAAAAGTGTCGGTGTTGCCCATAGCAACCATTCGGAATCCAGCGATCGTGTTCTAGAATGTACTAGATAAAAAACAGAATCTGGTTGCTATGGGCAACACCTCCACTTTTCCTTTTTAGAAGGATTGCTAAATCTACCCCTATGAGTATTAATCAAAATCTATTTTCACAATTATTTTCTGATAGACGTGGTATATGAGCAGAAAAGAGATGATTATAATTGTTCCCTCTGCCCACACACTTTGCGACGCAATTGTTTTCAAGTAGTGATCAAAACTTGACAAACCATGTTTGTGAATTTGAATTAAGTACATAATATAATATAATATAATATATTCTAATCTAATCTCATCTAATATAATCGCATTGTGTGTGTGTGTGTTAGGGAATTTAGACTGTGAGCCCCAATGGGACAGGGACTGTTGTGTGTGTGAGTTCTCTGTACAGCGCTGCGGAATCAGTGGCGCTATATAAATAAATGATGATGATTGTGTGTGAGGATTGTTGCAATACAGATCCTGCTAGCACATCAGCTCTAGTAGGAGTTATGGTATAATACATATTCGTCAGAGAATGTTGATGAAATCCCCAATAAAAATAGTTACCAGGACAACTCGCAGATTTATGGTGCAGGCTGTATAATGGTGACATGTGGGTTAGGTGAAACTTTTATAGTAGATTACATATTTTATTTTTGCCTCAAATCTCTATAGTAGAAAAATAACCTTTTATATATCTCCCCTGTAAGCTGGAATTGGATCCCTGTGCGCTGGTGTTTGTCTTCCTGCTGAGCTATGATTTCCTAGTCCTACAGAAAGTGCCTGGCAGGAAGCTGACTCTATAAGTTACTGCGCTGCAGTATATTGCAGTCTTACCTCAGTGGAATTTCCTTTAAAGGGCACCTATCGCCTATATCCGCTGGGGGCAGCTATTTTAAAGGCCGAACTTGTTTTCATGAGACTGGAGCTGTTCACGAGGAACTAGTAACATCACTGAGCCATGCAAATTAGCATCACTCATTTCCGGGTCTGTTTTATCAAGAAGTCATGGTGATAACTCCTTGTCCAATTCTGGGTTTGACCCCTGAATCTTTACTGCGCACTCGCGACCATGGGCTGCCCATGTGCAGTGTCGGTTTAGTTGGAGAACGGAGGGGAGGCGCACGAAGCCTGGCAGAGAGCGATGATCCACCTCCTGTGAGGCTGTCCCCGTGGAATAGAACGGATAACGCCATCAGGCGTCGTTCATTATCGGGGTCAGGCTCTGAAAAGTTCATCTTTTCGTAGCTTGATAAATAGTTCCAGACAGCAGTCTCCGTTGAGAATATGGGGACTGCGATACAGTATTGTAGGTGTTTCGGCTTAATTTTAATCTTCATAACTAGGTCCCCAAGTCTTTTAATATCTCTCTAGATATACTGCAAGCTTATTCCATACAGCGCTATACTTCTGCGTGTTTTATAGCCCTATAGACAAACAGACCAGTTGAGATCTACAGACTAGTTCATGAGTGAGCGAATCCTCTGTTTAGAAGAGATGAAAGGGTACTTAAAGTGTTCCAATGTAAGCCCCACATATAGCGGTGATTTCATCTCAAGATGTTTTTTGTTTTAGCACATAAGGTAACTTCCCCATAACAGACAGTGTTTTGCTTGTTTCATTACTCCCTAGAAGAACCAAAAATAAAATGGTTAGAGGGTAGATTAGGCGACTTCAGCCACGATTAACGCTTGCACTGCCAGGGTACAGTGTCCGCCATATTCGCTATAGCGTTGTACCCCTATCACCGGTATCTTCCCCCCCCCCCCCCCCTCCTGAATATACCAACCTCCATGATAAAGAGAGTATGAATGTTTAGCTAGAGAATCCCTAACGAGGCGGTTTGATGTTAATGAGCTAATTGTCAGTGTAATTATTTATTGACGGCGAAGAAGCACTCGCTGCTGTGGTGGTTTTTTTTGCTGGTGTGCAGCTGTATTTGTCATTTCCCAGAGAGTTTGTTGAGACAAAGCAGGAGAGCAGTAAAAACAGCAGCGTGTTGTGTTCTGGTTACATATGCAGCAACCGGGGGGAGAGAACTAAAGACGCAGATTGAGCTTGGAGCGGATGATACAATTCCACTTTTGGCTTTTGCAAGGCGGGACGGGCTGGAAGATTTAAAGGATCGTGACTGATCTGTAGATCACTAAATCATTGTAGTGTCTTTTTTTTTTTCCTTTCTGTTTTGCATTAGAACTGGTCTCGTTCGGTGCACCCACGTAATCACTTTGTCGCGAACACCTCATCGGATGGTTGTCTCCATATAATGTAATCAATTTTATGGAGCTATAAACACACAATCTGCTTACAGGGAAACCTTATCGATTTCTATAAATATTGAGTAAACCTCTTGGGCCGCATAGGTTAAGTTGACCACATCCCCATGATTGTCCCAACATGAAACGACATTTGGCTCCCAATCAAGTCGCCCACCAATCGTTCTGTCCAACTGGAATCTGATTGGATTATCACCAGGCTGGCTATAAGCATAACAAAATTAATCCGTTAGGCAAACACAATACAACTTTATATGATTAATCTTCGGCAAGTAATGTCTAGCCAGAGCGCACTACTTATACGCAGATACAAATGGAAACGTATATTGAGACCTGCTTGTATTTGAATACTGTCGGAACTACACTCAAGTTCCGTGCTCATATTTGAAACTCCAGTTGCGTCTGGAAGATGTATCGGTCCCTATCTGTTTACTCACATGAGATTCTATCCTTCAATCACTATTTCCTCCTCATTGCCGCCTGAGGTCTCCAGAATGAACACTGAGTTGCTTCTCTGGTAGAACTACGCGGAGAGGATTAATTGCCTAAAGTTCATGGCAGGTAATTAAATTGTGCATTGCACGCTTACAGGAGGTCATCGCACTACAAAGATATTACAAGTAGATTGTGTAGCAGAGCACATAGGGAAACGATGGTTTGCAAAACGAGCGATTTTCTGTTATGAGTGCAATCACTTAAGATTCCGTGACCTAAATTGACCATAAAATGATGATTTCTGACATGAGATTGACTTTCTGTGTGACCCCCATGTACACCTGTCAATCCCAAAGGGCCAAAGGTGAATTTTCCAGTTCAATTGCACATTTTAAATTCGCTTCCGTTTATAGTGTTTTTTTTTATTTTTTTTTATTTTCTTTTAAATTATTAGCAGTCAAAGTGGAAAATAAGTGAAAAGAACTTGATAGTGTTACAATAAACACAGGAGAACGTAGCATAACACCGTACAACGGCCCACACACACCACTGTGTGTGTGTGTGTGTGTGTGTATATATATATATATATATATATATATATATATATATATATATATATATATATATATATATATATATATATATATATATATATATATATATATATATATATATATATATGTATATAGTGTGTATGTATGTGTAGATAGTGGGTGTGTATAATTCTTTAATCGCTGGTATATATCACTCCAAGGGTCCCACTTTGTTTTTAAAATGCCTTTAATCATGACATTTACAATTTGCCATTAAAGTGTATGTCTTTATACATATAAATATAAAAGTTACAGTTGACACATTCAGACTTTTGCTGCTCTCCTGGGCTTCTCGGTACCTTTTATCCTGCAAGATGCCGATTGCCCCTTTGTACAGTTTATATGGCACAGGGATTTGTAGAGCAAAGCACTAGGTTCAGTGCCTGTGCTGCCTAGTGGAGCGGCCGTGTTTGTCATCGTGTGCACTTACTGCTTTCCCTCTGTATTTTTTTATTTGAATTTTTTTTAGGTTCATGCTCTGAACTTATCATGTTTAACCCTTTGGCATTGCCCAATCTCTCTGCTCTCCCGCCGCATCTCCCCATTCCCTGAAACCCTTTGAACTGCCAGTCAGGGGCCGACGGGAACTGTGGTTGTTGTGGCAACATCTATCATCCCTTGGTGGCAGTGATATAAAGTGATTTCACGGATCACTGCATCTCCCAGCTCCCAACTCCATTCCTGCCATCCCCTTTTTAACGCTGGCTGGATGAGCTTGCGTCGCTCGGAGGTTGTTTCTGAGTGGGGGACACTGCGGAATATTAACTCCTGTCTGCGAGGGGGAACTACAGGGTTGTGTGTGTGTGTGTGCGGCTGTGATACAATATGTATTGCGCTACACAGAGTCCTGGCCGAGGATTCCGGTATCCAAATAACCAGGTTCCAGAAACTCGTAATAGACAGTAGTGTGATACATACCCGCTTATCACACTCCCGATCATGTACTAATAATATATATGGAAAAAGTATGCACAATTCTCATTGTTTTCTGTTTGTAGTAGGAACCTACAATCCTCTTCAAGGGGGTGGGTGGGTGTGAAAGGCCTCCACTGGCCATGCTGTTTGGGTTAGGCAACTGTTTTGCATATTCAGGACCAGCACAAGATGGCCCCTTTCCCTCCTCAGAGGTGGCTCCAGTTTCTAGTGAATCGAAGGGATGGGTTTTGGTTCGGCTCACAAGATGGCTGCCTCAGCCGTGTGTAAGTGAATAAGTACACTTAATGAACTTATTATTCATCTATGGTGTAGTTGATCACCATAATTTCCTGCTCCTGTTCTAGACGAGCTTATTCCTTGCACATGTATCCATACAAGTGTCTTGGACTGTCTTGCTCCCCTGTCAGCCTTTCTGTGTCAAATCTTCCCTCCATTTTTCTCTCTCCCTCGGATCACACGCTGGTCCGTTCCAGTGAGGTAGTGTTTATTTCTAAAGCTCCCTCCAGAGGAGGCATCCCCACCTCCTCCCTGACGTCCCAATATTAATACAGTCAGCAGAGCACTTAATGGCGAGATGGATCTGTGGCACTGTGCCAGCCAGGCTGTAGCGCGCCCATCCCTCCTCCCTGTCTGCAAAGCGAGGGCATGGTAAAACAGAGCAGCATGTACCACTCTTGTGATCCATCACTCTCCTCTTAAAGCAGACCCGTCGCCTCGGACACAGGAAGCGGCCATTTTCTGGGCTCTACCATTGTTCGTGACCATGCAGGCTGTCCGTTCGTTTGGAGCGTAACTGAGGTGAGCTTCAGTGATGTCAGTGAACGGATAGGCCGACGTATCTATTACGTCCACAAAATGCCTGCCTCTGTTTTGGGTAGGTGCCTCGTGCCTCCATTATGTCACTGGTTCTTAGCTGCATTTTCTTATTGGCTCAGCTCACAAAATGGCTACTTCCGCTATGTGTTGACGTGTCCACTGTTATGTTACTCTGCCTTGCAATAGGCCCCTATGATAGGGGCCTATTATACTGCAATGCATTGTTCTGGCAGTTAATGCCATAGTGTAATTGCTTTGCCTATTGGCAGGGAACATACACATTCCTCCCTCTGGCCAAAGTGCTTCATTATCAACACTTTTATTGTTTGTATAGCTGCGATCCACAAATACACAGTATAACCTCGCTAGTGAAAGAAATGTTGGAGCGCTAAATATTAATCTGCTCTATTCCAAGTGGTCTCCTTTTTTTTTTGCTCCCTTTGAATATATCCCAGTGCACCCCAACCCTCTCCGCAGCTGCCAAAATAGCCCTTTGTATCCACCAAAAAATTGTCTGGGACCAAGCCGGCCCAAGCACTGGCACTCTGCTGCGGCAGCGTCCATGATAAATATTAGCCAAGCCCGCTGGCAGGGCAGCTGTGGAGAGTTGGATCGACTTATTGTGTGGAATAAAGGGACGGCCAAGCCAGCTTTATTTAACCCCTGCTGAGTGTCTAAGTGAGGTTTATATTTCTGTTGTTGTATTGGGTTTATTTTCCCTATATTATAGTTGTTTTACTGTGGAAAATATTATGCGAAGGAATGATTTGGTTTCCAGAAAACAAAAAGGTATTTCTAGGCAATTATAATCTACAATCCCATCTGATGATAATAAGACACGGCTGAATCCAGGATGTAAACTTACCTATTAGTAAAAGTTGTAGGAGGGCACATGCCAGTCAGTGTACAGGTCAATAAATTTGTCACCTTTAAGTTGAAAATACCAATTGTTACCCAAGTGATGATTTATAACCATACAACAGTAAGATCCAATGTGACGGACGCTTAAAAGTGGTTCAGGCAGCCATTTTGTGCGCTGATCTTATATCCCGAGGACGCAGCCTGTCAGTGATGTCATTGAGGCACTTCATTTGATCAGCTGCATTCACATACAAAATGGCGGCCTACACAGGTGTATAGGGGTACGTTTTAATTCAAATGTATATGCCAATGAGCTGTTTCAGCAATTTATCACACAGAAAATCCATTTTTTTTTTTCTAGAGATGACCCCTGTGTTTTAGGTTTTGATTTTGGATCCATGTTTTTTTTTTTTTTTTGCTAAAATCGCATAATTAGGCTCTTCTTTTTTTTTTTTTTTTCTGCCTACATTACTATTAACTTCAATAAAATTAATTTCCAGTCAATTTTGTCAAGTGACAAGAACGCTACTACTCCTGTTTCTGTGTGAGCAACGGCGCCAGATCTCCTGCGAGATCCGTCAGCACAACAATGACGTTTTGCCTCGATTCAGATCACAGGACGCGCGAAAGTACCGAGCCGGCTTGCGACCCTACTCGAATCCACTAAGTTCGGGTGGGTTCGGTTTTCAAAAAATAATTATAGTTGGGGACATTTTAAACATAATGGGCCTGATTCATTAAGGAAAGTAAAGTAAAAATAAAAAATGAGTAACTTTGCACCTGGGCAAAACCATATTGCTTTGGAGGGGGAGGTAAATTTAAAATGTGGAGACAGATTTATAGTTGGGATATGGCGTGTCCTAGATCAACTTTAAAATTCAGTGTACAAATAAAGCTACCAAGTTTTGTGTGCTACATGAAAATAACAGCCAGTAATTAGCTAATGTGCAAAATAATAAACTAATTTGCACCCCGTGCATCGTAACATAGTTTTGTCCAACAAAAAACTTACTCCTTTTTTTTTTTTTTTTTTATTTACTTTCCTTAATGAATCAGGCCCAATGTTTACATCCCACGTATTCTTGGCAATACATAGATTATATTTATTTAGGGGTTCCTACATTGAAGGATACCTTACTTATGCATGCACTATAGAAACGCATAAACGGCAAATTGGATTTGCAATCTGCTTGCAGCAGTCAGACAATGTGTTTTACATATTGTATGTCCAGGTCTTGCAGCTTTCATCTAAAAGCACAAAATAGTGTTACTTTAGTATCTTAACCTTGATACCTGCATCTACCCCCATGACTAACCCTCTCCCGCCCTCAGACCCTGTCTGTCCCAGAGTACAAATGCCCACATCTAAAATGGCTGACTGGCTCCTTTTCTTACTGCTTCCTAAAAGGAAAATATATTATTTTAAGAACCAATGCCTCCTGCCTTACAAACGATTAATACGTCTCTGAATCTTTTAGTTCTATTCATATTACGGTATTAGTGTTTTGATAATTCCCTGAGAGCAGGTATTTCGTGATTATATGAGGGCAGCCATCTTTGCTCCTGACAGAAAATGGTGCAGTATATAATCTTGACGTAAAATATACACTCTGAGTTTATGGCCACTTCACAGCCCATTTTATTTACATTACTCACTTCCCTATACAGAGTTTTTCCTCGATTCTTTGTTGGACATAGAGGACAACTGTTAAAATTTGCTATGTATAAAATAGTTATTAATAGCACATACAAATATGCATTTAAAAAAAATATACCGGTATATACATTTTGAAATGATGTTTTCTGGCGTACACCAATTTTTCTGAATAGTTGTTCAGTGCATGCAACTGTCTTTAAAATATATATATATTTTTTCTTTGTTCCTTGCAGCCCCTGCAGATCGACGATAATTTCTGTGGTCAGGATTTTAATCAGCCTCTCGGAGGAACTGTCACGATTGAAGGAACACCCCTTTTTGTCGATAAGGAGGACGGCATGACGTCAGTGGCTGCCTATGATTACCGAGGGCACACGGTTGTGTTTGCGGGCACCCGCAGCGGCAGGATGAAAAAGGTATGGTTCCGTTTATACACCAGCGGGCTTTGTACAACTGCTGATGGCACGTGATTGGTTGTCACAGTGACGTATAGGTTTCTAGTAATGGATCCTGTGTTGTCTGTTTGATAATGGTCACTGCTTAGAATCGTACAGATCATTTGCTTGAAACACGCTGATTTGCATGGTTTGTAACAGTTTGTATGCAAAATATAGTTTGCGATTATTCCAAGCCTTTGCAAATACTGAAAGCACAAAGTGTACGCTGTCGTCTAGACTAAATTTATATAGCTATTCCTACACCTCAATATTTTTGCCTCATTGAGGACTGGTCCAATATTCATTGGGATGCATTATGTCCCCAATTCACTAGAAACCGGCAACAGCACTGAGGCATACCTTTGTGCCTCGTGTCTCAGATGTCACAAGTTCCTCGTGACTACAGGCTGCGTTCTCAATGGGTATTGGTACAGACTCCGCTGTGTGCGTAGGTGACAGGTCCACTTAATGATGTGTGTGTTCAGAATAATAATTTGACTCCCATTTGTATGGTCTGGTGATAGTTGTGAATGGACCGGGCATTTATTTTTTTGTGAGGTGAATCCTTTGGTCTCTTATGTGATTTGCGTTTTAAAAGTATTTATTCATGGTGAAAATCTGCAAATATAACTTGATGACACATTTGTACACAAGGGATAGTTTCCAGACACCCTTACGCATAACCTTCATTTTTGTATTACTTTTACCACAGAGAATGTATTGTGTTTAGTTAGAAAAGAGCAAAGTGTTCACCATTAAATCCTTTACCTTTAAAGGGTTAAATGTTTTCGCTGACTGGCGCTCTTATCAGTCACGTCTTGATAGGCTGTTTTAAAATAAACTTTTTAGTATTCAATAGAAAAAGAAGTAAGAAATATGTTGATTTTGAGGTGAATGGCACGTTGCATCCCACTAATCGGATCTGGATGCGATGGCTGTGTTGATTGTCACATCTCATTCTTACTGTGGCAGGTGTAGGCTCCCGAGAACAATACATTTCAGTCTTACTGATAAATACTGACACTATCCCCTTTTGTTCTCCTCAACAATATTCTGTCACCTTTCTTTAGGTGACCTACGCTGCAATGTGTATAGTACCTGGGGGTGTAGCAAAATGTCGGGGGTGTAGCAAAATGGCAGCCAGGTATAGTTCTATCTGTTTGCTTGTACATAGAAGAAATTTGTTTACAAATGAACGGCTTTGCTTATGTAAACTTGTAATTCTACAATCATGTGACATATGAAACGCATCTTCATGTCGTTAAGGTAAAATATTTTTGGCATTGTATTGCTGGTTCCATCTTTTCAAGCAGCTTTCCTATAAAATGCCTGTAAGTAATAGTTGGCCTTCTAATGTCAAAGCAGCAATGCCACATAGAAGATTTATGTTGTTCTTCTTTAAATATCAAGTTAAATTCCTTTTAGAACATGCATCTTTCTTAGCTATCCTCCTACAAGTCTTTGTGTCCTTTTCAAAATCTCCCGTTTGTAGACAAAAGTGGCTTCCGCAAGTCAGTCTACTACCTAGACACAGGCGCGTGGCTCTCACCATGTCATGTGATGGCAGAGGGGGTGGAGGAGGATGTGACAGCGCAGTCAGAGCTCAGAGGGGTGTTCTAAGGCCTCTCTGCTCCCTACATCATATCCCACACGACTGTGGTTGCCATGGTATTGCAGAATCAGAAATAATTCATTTTAGCCGGAATAAAAAACAAGGGAAAATGGTAACTAATAACATTCTTCTAGCCTGCTGCTGTGGTTTATGCTTAAAAAAATAAAAAAAATTCACCTGATTTTATTTATTTTTTTCCGTGGCATAGCTGCTTTAATGCCATACTCCAGTGAAAATGACAATACATATTTGCAGAGGTTTCCTGTATTTCACTCCCTCTGTGCTGAATGTGTTATAGCATCCTGCAGCGGGCCAGGAGTCGGATTATGGCGATCTCGGCACATGTGCGCTCCTTATCGCCAGGAAGCCTGTGCATAGCAGGAAGGCAGAATCTCAATATAGATCTGGCATTTAACCCAGCTGAGAGAATCACTAGGAATGCAAACTGCAGATGGAAACCGGTGTCCTCTCCTGCTCTGTATTATGACTCGCTAGTTATAATTGTCGTCCTGGTTTTGTGGGTGTGCATTGTACAACCAGCCAGGCCTGTTGTCTTTTCTTTTACTTGTTAAAACACAGATATTTGTTCCATCAGCTTACAAAAAGCTTTTAATTTTCCATGATCAAGAACGGTGAAGTAGTTCACTGCAGCCTGCTTTTTATTTTTATGATTGCCTATAATTGAGCATTTTTTAATTGTAGTACCGATCGTTAATTTGGCGAGAGAGAATCTAAAGATGGCAACATTTTTGCAAATAAAATTCACTGTTAAAGTGGAACAAACGAATGAGTGACTGCTTTCTATGCAATATATGTTGTGTGTAGGCTGCTGTTTTCGATCTATACGTATATAAATGATCCGTGTGGATAATGTGCAGTATAATTTGTGTATATAGTAGGAGAAATGGGTGAAGGTGGGGGGTGGGGGGGGGGGGGGAACTGGGAAGAATCGATATGTGATCTAAAGTGACAAGCGGTGACAGCTCTCAAATTTCAGCAATTTTCTCCAGCTATTGAGCTCCGTATAGCAGGTTTTTAATAGGTCTTTAGTGCACCGGAGCTGGAGGAGTGGATGGCTGGGAGATCAATGTAGGAAAACTGGGAGAGACTGATACTTTCAATTATGAATCCTAGATATTTGATTATTGTTTTTGTATTGTCTTTCTGGAGCAGAAATACTATTATATTGAGTCACACGGTCAAACTATGGATATTGTATTACTGGTATTTCTGCACATTTGATCATAGTTCATAATTACAGGCGTATTCTTTTAAATGGAGATTTTTATATCCTTTTTATTTATTTCAAGGCAAACTATCTTTTATTACTATATTTGCCAGGTTCGGTTGGCAGTAGTTATAGCTCTTTAGTCCGAGTTCCACTCGGATCAAATTTAGGGCCTGATTCGGTTTTCCGCGATGTGCCGCAGATTCCCCCCGGAACATTCGTGAGCGTTGATGTAACATCGCGTATCTCTCCTAGCTCCACATGGAGGAGCGCAGGAAAATCCGCAATGTCTGGTTCCGTTGTACCCGTAAATACGCGTAGTCAAACATCGCGGTGATGTTCAGCCACACGTCACTTTTAATTGAATTCCCACCATGGGGTTTTCACAGAGTGTTCTCCTGAATCCTTATCGGGAAAACTGCTGGGAAGTGGCCACACAGCTACATACATGTTACATACATGTTAGACAGCAACTGGTATGAAAATAACTCCGTCCATTCTCCCTGTCTCAGTTGTTGTCTGTAAACACAAGGGTTGAGTTAATTGCCCTCCTGTGCTCCTTTCCACACTTTCCTGGTGGTTTGAACCGTGCTGGACAATTTCTTCAAATTGGAGCTATAGCCTCTGTTTTCCTTTGTAATTATCTTAAATGCAGAATCCTATTCAGTTTTTTTTTTCCTTGTTGCCTTCGCTTATGGAATACAAGTTCCTTTATATGCAGTGGGCACAAATCACTCACGCCCTAACACCCCCTCCCCTCTCCGTGATTATGCAAAGGCTCGTATTATCGTTTTGGGTGACGGCCAGTATCTTCTTCAGCTTTAGCAAAAAAGCTACTTGCTGCCTCATCTGTTATGTAATTGTGATGAGGCGATTGGTATAATCCCCACCCACCCTACACACACACATCACTGCCCTCCAACGAGGGCCTCCCAGTTTGTGGTGAGATGACACTTTGCATGGGCTCTCATGCCAACGATCGCCACTCTAAAATGCCAGACAGGCAACAGTTAAATTCAGCAGTCACCTGACCATACGTCTCTCCCAGCGCTACTTACGACATAGCCCCCTCTATGAATTTACAAACTGGGAGATGAGGACAGGCCTATAATAAGGCTGACTGAGTGCGGTTATCTTGGGCAGGAAGATTTAGGGCATAGTAAAGTGCAGGGAGTCAGATTAAATAATTCTATTTTTTTTCATTTTTGCTGATGTGGTCTGAATTTCGTCATTTGTCTTTTTTGCCTGTTGCCAAATATAGTTTTTGACTGATACTAGAGTATGATGCGTTTTAAAGCAACAACGACATTTTATAAATAACACAGGCCTACACTGTGTTGGCATTTATATTTCCGGATGGCATGGTAATGATTGCATGATGGTCAGATTGCAAGATTTTGTGGGCAGTAGTCTTGATGGTAGGTGTATGAATGTGCTCACCTCTTTATGCAGCGTCTCCTCTGGTACGGCTAAAATGTTTTGCATGGTGCCAAGAGAGAGCACTTAAGAGCTGGGATTGGCATAATGCACACATTATGTCGCAAACAAATGCCTGTTCACGCATTTAAGCGAACTCGGGACATTAATCAATCACTGAGATCTGTCATGTTTCTAACTGGGGACTTGGAAAACAACTGGATTGGGGCCAGCGTGCTTCTTTCTATGGAAACGGACAGCTGATCTCTTCTCTGCTTTTTAATTCATTTTCTCTTCTCATTCTGTAGACTGCATCCCACCAGACTGTTAAAATGTACCCGTTGCCCGTGCAGAGCGCACCGTGGAGGCAGCCATTTTGTTGGTTGATTCAATATACAAGTGACTGGGGCCTAGCGAAGCTGCAGTCCCTAGGGTGCGTGAAAATTGTTACAGAGTACAAAATGGCTTCCTCCGCTTTATGCAGGCGACCGTTACTTTTAGTTCATGTGTGATCCCAGAACCTTTTGTATAAGTATATTTTAAATGCTATTTATCGCTCTTCTATCAATAGTATTTTTTTTATTTTATATTTAGTAGCAACCTGAGGTGATAAATGTTGATTTTTTTTTTATAGACATTGTTTGAAAATGATTATCAAAGTGCTCTGTACACAGACATGGAACACAATACGGGAGATCTCTTGCTCCGATCTCTTCAGCACATCTGAGTAAGGATGTTTAGTCTGGTATATGTCGGTGAGAATAACTTGCAGTAGTTACAATGATAAAGGAAGCTCGTTTTGGCTCTGATCCCACTTCTATATTCTCCTTTTACTCTTAATACCCAGAAATACCTTAATATGTCAGTGTTGCGCATTCCAGAACTACAGGGGACGTTGAATTTTGGGATTGGCCCCTTTACTCTCCTGTTTTGTGGGAAAAGAGGGGAGGTTGTTGCAAAAAACAAACACATGTTTCTCTCACAGGGACCCCCCTGACCTTCTTTCTGGTATTTTGCACTTACATCATTTCCTTGGTTAACACATGATGGTTATACATTCTTTTTCTTTCTTTTTTTAATATATAAATGGTGGCTTTGTTTAGTCAGCTTGCCCAGTAATTCCAGAGCTGTCAGTCCGCAGACAGAAAAGGTGATTTACTTTAATTCTGTGGCTGACGAAACAAAAAAAAAAAAAAAAAAAGGAAAAGACTTGACCTAAAAACAAGTTACTTAATTGTAATTGCTCTGTCAGTTGTTGACAAAAGATTGATTTATTTCCCAGAAGAAATCTTCCACAGCAGCCCTAACACTACACTTTAGCTAATATCTATGATACACTTCCTGTGGATCGGTAAGGGGCGGCCATATTGCTTTGGGGCGGCCATATTGCTTTGGGGCGGCCATATTGCTTTGGGGCGGCCATATTGCTTTGGGGCGGCCATATTGAGCGATGTCTGTCATCTTTGAGCAAAACTTTATATCTTAATAGAAATTGATGCCACAGTATGACTGTACTTCCTGCACACCTAATATCCATGTATATTCCATATACAATTGGAAAATAGCACTAAATACACACTTTATGTTGTTTCCTGACATTGAAGGAAACGTGAAGTAATAGACTAGGACTGTGATCCAGTCTATTTAATCCTCTGATGTACTATCCCAAACTTCTATCTATTAGTATCTCATATTAAATGCCCAACAGCTTTTTGTCAGAGAAAATCTAATTACCATCACTTTAGAATATTCTCAGCTGACTTCCTCTATGCAAGAGAGCCTGAGATCATACAAGACAGACGGACGGTAAATAATTGACGTGTAGCAGGTTGTTTTATCTATTGTCGAAGCCTCTTGTGTTACAGCTTGTAGGAGAGTGTTTGTGTAAGGATCCCATGCTATTGCTGCTTGAAATATATACCTAAAATGCTGAAGTTCCCAGAAATTACACTCGTGATTCACAGACTTCTGTAGAATGGAAATAAATTTGTGTAAGTTGCCTTCCATGAAGCACTTTCATGGACTAAACAAACTTCAGTCACTGGGATCTCCTAGTTTCCTGTTTTAAACATTAAAAATGGGAGCGTTAAATTCTGCACTCAAATCCTAAATCTGCTACTTATTGTACATTGAGCCTGTAAAGATATCCCCAGAGACCATTATTTCCTGGCTAAATATTATATAACGTTTTGTGTTTCTTTGTTGTTTTTTTTTATTTTTCTTGTACACTGAGAATTGCTGCATTTATCAGAACGGTGAAAGTTGCAGATTTTTTTTTTGATTTTTTTTTTTTACTCCTGGGAAAATTTGTATTTATTTTTAGATTTCTTTTTTATTTACAATTGCAAATTAATAGCAAGCTGCATTAATTTTAAATAATTACATTGGTAACAGTTAATGTTTTCGGAGCAGCTAAAAAGATGCCTGGGGTGAGCGAAGTCTCTTGAAAATGAAACCTACTATTTTTGCCCCCAAATGCATGCTTTCACTGGGGCAACAGAGACTGCAAATTGAATATGGTTTGAGTAAGGTCCAGGCTACTGACATGGGCACGCAGAGAATGCTCACCCCCAGCCCCTACGGTCTTGTACTATTGATTTCCCTAAGCCCTCGGAGCAGCCCTTTCCGAGAACTTGACCGTGTACTGCAATTGTAAGTGGTGTGCGTTTTCAGGAATACTAATGGCATTGTACCTTATATAACACGTTAAGAGTTTAGAAGGTACATGGGCAATAATGGAATTTGTTCCCACTCTAAAGGTCATCCCACAGAACCCAAGTGGTAAAATGCAGACTGAAGTTTTAGGGCAAATTATAAAAACTTTAGAATAGCGCAAACACGTTCGTATCCGTGATTGCTTTACCTCTTACCTATATCCGTTATACTATGCATAATTATAATTATGTACAGGCAGCCAGTTATAAATTCGTTCATGTTTGATGGCTTCAGTTACCATCTATTTGATGGTATTATTAATGTATGAAATCTACCGGCAGCCATTTTGCTTCACTTCAGACCTCAGTTGAGGTAGCTCAGAAGTTCCCAGAGCCAAAGCTGTAATATAAACTACCATAGACCCTGGATGGATCTTAACTCCACAGTTGCCCATCGCCCCGAATACCCCCTGAAACAGTCATAGTTCATAAATATTCTCTATTGAACACTTTTGGGTTTAAATTTGCATTCGAACACAGCAGCGTTTTCATCCCAAGTGTGTTAATCTATGCAGCAAGCCTTAATTCTGCAAAAGATTAGCAATAAACAGTCTCATCTCCACATCAAGTTCTTGGGTACATACAGCAAACTCACTATATTTGGATACACCTGCAATACTAAACTTGAATGGACTGACAGAAATATCCCCTTTTGTAATTTGTACATTTTTAGGCATCATGGTTCAGTAGCAGCTATTATTGTTTGTTTTTTTTAGTATTTCATAATACTCACAATAGGTCCATACTGTCATTGAAATTTCATAAAGCCACAATCCACGGTGGCTTAGTGGTTAGCAGTCCTGCCTCACAGCACTGGGGTCATGAGTTTGATTCCCAACCATGGCCTTATCTGTGTAGAGTTTGTATGTTCTCCCTGTGTTTGCGTGGGTTTCCTTCAGGTGCTCCGGTTTCCTCCCACACTCCAAAAATATACTAGTAGGTTAATTGGCTGCTATTAAATTGCCCTTAGTCTGTGTGTGTGTATGTTAGGGGTTTTAGACTTTAAGCTCCAATGGGGCTGAGACTGATGTGAGTGAGTTCTCTGTACAGCGCTGCGGAATTAGTGGCGCTATATAAATAGCTGATGATGATGATAGCAGGTTGTTTGATTTGACGTTACATCCTGTACAGCAATGGAACGTTACTTTGGCTGATTATTTTGGTCAAAATGACCAACAAAAATCAGAGTAGCTCCACCATTATGCCCACTCCTGTGTCTGATTATTATCAGAATTAATTGGATTGTAATATTTCAAAGTGTTCTGTAACTTTTAAACATCGTTCTGGATAAACATCAAACACAATGGCTGCCTGCTTCAGCCGTACACAGTACTAAGCACATAAAAGTGGTGGGTGCTATTTGTATCTGAATTTCTCCCAGTGGATGGTGACTGATTTCCTGAAAGCATCTTGTTTCTATAGATAAGTTTACAGATGACGTTACAGAATTTAGAGGATTGGGAAGTTGTGGATATTTAGGAACAGGAATTGAATACTCTGAAGTCATATCCGGGACGTGGGTGGCCGCCATGCTCTGGATACGTGCCAAAGAGGTCTTTTGTGTTGATCCATGACTTACTTAACATTCTTGTCATTCTCTCTGGGACTTTAAACTTTTGTTTGTTGACTGATGCTAATTTACATGTGTAATTAGTAACTAATGGCTTCGTTAAGACTAAGCAATGAGCACGTGTTTCCTCGTGTTTGAGGTGCTTAATTGGGCTGCATCTGTCCCTTACACTGAGGGCAGCCATTTTGTCGGCCGTGGACCAACAGTCATGAGGACGTAGTTCAAAATTCAGCATCTCCATATAGTGTCACATGTCGGTAAATAGCCAATTTGCGCATATAACCAAATACAGTACCTCTGTATAGCCTTGCATGCCAACACATAGCCAACACGCCTCATGGAGCCAAAATACAGTATTTCTATATAGCCTCATATGCCAGAATAGCCACCACATAGTCGCACTTGCCACGATGTCTCTATATAACCACCCACTCCACCAGATAACCAATTTTATTAGATGAGGCAACAAAAAATGTCAAAATTGTGGCCTAAAAACACACAAAATGCCTTCTGCTTCGATGATTAGTGAATTGACAGAACTTAGCTGCGTGAGTGATGGTCCAGCCCACAAGATGGCCTCCTTCACGGTTTCTAGGTGACAGAACGCACTTATAATAACCTGTATATTATAAGTGAGCTCTGACAATGTTTTGTTCTTTTAAAAGGCAATTCTGGAGCAGCAGTGAAATAAAGCCATTAAATAAGACTCCAGAGCTGGGTGGAAATGGCTCTCTCCACTGCGCGCACCAGAGTAACCAAAACTCTTCCTGCGTGGAGTCTGCTGGGCTTCTATGCCGCAGAGTGATTAGGAACTTCAGATTTAATCGTGGTTTAATTGATTATGAGGAAAGGAGGAAGAGGAGGAGGGGGGGGGGGGAAGTTTTATTGCCATGTGGATCTAGTAAACGGCTTAGACGGCACGGAAACCACTTCCCCTCTTCCCTCCCAAAACCTTTTTAAAGATTGTCACCGCAGCCTGTGCAACGGCACTGTAAATGTCATGAATTTTTATTGCCCTATTTCATCTCACTTTGTGTCCTCGTAAAATTGAGCCCAATGTATTGTTTTTTTTTTCCCTCTTTGATCCTCATTGTCTAAGTCAGATCTATGCAACCGGTGTCTATTAAAGATTCAGTGAAGGCAGCCATTTTGTGATCTAAACCAATCTTAATGAGCGTGTTGGTCACCATTACACTATGACATAGTGACATCAGAGAGGCACGAGGCATTTTTTACCTCATGACTCCTAGATTAGTGTGAATCGATGGGCTCAATTTTCATGAAAATGAAAAGCCTACAAAAATGGCCGCCACTTACATTGTGTAGACGATTGGTACATTCATATCCGGACGTGTCTTCCAAGCAGTCGAAGAACTTTTCTTCCTCCAGTTATTTTCAATGCTAAACACATCAGTTTCCTTCTTTAACTTTCCCAGATTTTCTCTGTCACCCCCACCCCCATATTCCAGCTGTGTTTGCTTTTCATGTTTTAAGATTTTTCTTCATAAATCTGTTGCAGATGTGAGTCCCTGTGTATGTATGCAATTAACTTGTGTATTTATATCTTTGACCAGCTTAACAATACTTGTGTTGGATGCAGTTGCTTTTGTTGTGTGTGGGATAATTGCCGTTTATCTTCATATTAAGTCAAGGACGAATAATAATGGGAAGTTTAGGAGACTGGTAGAGTGACAGACGTTTTAAGAGCTGGGGAATGTGTATATTGATACCAGATATTTGTCCTATTTATAATGTATTCTGAGCTGGATACATTAAGGCATGCAAAGCTAACGAACTGTGCGTTTTTTTTTTTTTTTAAACGCACGCTATATGGGCATCCGTGCATCCATACTCCACTACAAGCAGATCTCAAGAAACCGCTATAGCCACTTACACCAAACCTGTAGGTGGCGCAAAGTGATACGACAGAAAAACACATAACAGAGATGCTCAAAGCTTGAATTTGATGCTGCTGCGTGCGCTCAAGCTTGACACGACCTTACCATACATTGACTACCTGCATGCGCCCATTCCCCTCCCCGTTCCGCCCATGGAATCATAGGCTGTCTTATTATTATTATTATTATTATTATTATTATTATTATTACCATTTATTTATATAGTGCCACTAATTCCGCAGTGCTGTACAGAGAACTCACTCACATCAGTCTCTGCCCCATTGGAGCTTACAGTCTAAATTCCCTCACAGACAGACAGACAGAGAGAGAGACTAGGGTTAATTTGATAGAAGCCAATTAACCTACCAGTATGTTTTTGGATTGTGGGAGGAAACCGGAGCACCTGGAGGAAACCCACGCAAACACGGGGAGAACATACAAACTCCTCACAGGAGTCAGGCCATGGTCGGGATTTGAACTCATGACCCCAGTGCTGTAAGGCAGAAGTGCTAACCACTGAGCCACTGTGCTGCCCATCGTAAGTGTCTTTTGCGTGGAAGATGAATTGGGTGTTGCTGCAAGATCATGAAGTTCAACTTAAATAACTTTAATGCATGTCTGTCTGAAGAAGTTATGCTATTTTCATGATGATTTGGCCACAGGGGGGCACTGTTCATGCTCAGACATTACATTTTACCTCAGTAAAGGTATTAATAAGGCATCTCTCCCTTATTTAAGTACCCACGAAGAGGCAAAGGAATACAGTTCTCTGATTAATAATAAATTTCCATGTTTAATTTATAAAATAGAAAGAGAAAATCCATCTTATAATTTCCCTTTAATATTCTTGGAGCTAAGAAGTTCGGTTCTCTACCTTTTGAAGTTACATTTATGGGGAGAAGGTGTAATGGGCTAACATTTATTTTTAATTTGTGTATTAAACAGTTTCTATTTTCTCCTGCCATACAATATATGCATTTCAAAGGCCCCGCAAATTAATTGAATTCCTTTTATCTGCAGAGGAATGCGATTTATTCTTATTGGCCATTAATGGTTTATCGCGTTACTTTTATAGTCTTTTTGTTGTAGTACAATTCACAGCATTTTAATATTTTTTTTTTTTCCCCTTCTGTCCAATTTTTTTCTTTGCTTATCTGCTCGTTGGAACTGCAAATTTTAATTACTATCTAAAAAAAAAAAAAAAAAAAAAAAGTCGGATCCTTTATTACACATACATTCAGCAGTTTGGTGGAAAAAAAGTAAATTTTAATTCATTTTTTTTTACACTTATGTGGAAATGTACCAATTTGATTCCCCCCCCCCCCCCCAGTAAATGATGCATAATACTAATGTGTTACCTTTACTGGCTATATAATGTAATGGTTTATATGCCCTGTGTACAATGTACCGTTTTCATACATTTTAATACCATGTTTATCCTATACATGTTTCTAGCATTGTTATTCACTATACTATTTACAAGGCCTTGCTTGTTTATGTGGTGCGGTGGTGGTGAACAGCTTGTTATTGAATGCAACTTTTTATATGTGCATTATCCCAATATTTCACACAATTTTTTTTTAAGTAATTCGCCCAGACTTGTCCCCATCAAACCTCAGTGGATTATACATAATAATCATTGTTCTGTTGAGTCTTGATGTTTTGGTTCATGTTGGTAACTAAAGCAGAATGGTGTCTGAAAACTAACCAAGAAATGTAGCCTATGCATTCACTGAGAACCAGTGACATCACTAAGAATGCAACCTATCCATTCACTAGGAACCAGTGACATCACTGAGAATGCAGCCTATCCATTGACTAGGAGCCAGTGACATCACTGAGAGTGCAGCCTATCCGTTGACTAGGAGCCAGTGACATCACTGAGAGTGCAGCCTATCCGTTGACTAGGAGCCAGTGACATCACTGAGAGTGCAGCCTATCCGTTGACTAGGAGCCAGTGACATCACTGAGAGTGCAGCCTATCCGTTGACTAGGAGCCAGTGACATCACTGAGAGTGCAGCCTATCCATTGACTAGGAGCCAGTGACATCACTGAGTGCAGCCTATCCGTTGACTAGGAGCCAGTGACATCACTGAGAGTGCAGCCTATCCGTTGACTAGGAGCCAGTGATATCACTGAGAGTGCAGCCTATCCATTGACTAGGAGCCAGTGACATCACTGAGTGCAGCCTATCCATTGACTAGGAGCCAGTGACATCACTGAGTGCAGCCTATCCGTTGACTAGGAGCCAGTGACATCACTGAGAGTGCAGCCTATCCATTCACTAGGAACCAGTGACATCACTGAGAGTGCAGCCTATCCAGTCACTCGGAACCAGTGACATCACTGGGAATGCAGCCTATCCAGTCACTAGGGACCAGTGACATCACTGAGAATGCAGCCTATCCAGTCACTAGGAACTATTTGCGGTTGCTGAGACTTAAAGTAACTCTTCATTGGGTGTAGATGGGATTTTTATAGTTTTGGATTAAAAATGTCTGGAGGATCATGTTAAATTACTGTTGTGTCCATCAAAAACATCTGCCTCAAATCCATTGCTTCCCATCTTACTGACAGTCCAAAATGGCTTGGTTTACTGCAACTCGAGTCATTGAGGTCCCTGTCTCGCCCACTTTCCTATGAAGTGGGGCCGGGTGTGAGAGGCAGACGGAATTCGTGAGTCTCCTGGAAGCTCCGGGAGAGTGACAAAAAACAAAACAAAACCATGTCTTGTCTACATCAGGACAGTTGGGAGATTTGCATGTATTCTAGATTTAAGGTCTGTCCTTTTGCTCATTTGGATTATTTGTAATCTGTCTTTAATGCTCCATCTGTTTATAAATTACTAGTTATAATTAATGATCTATTTTTGGCTACCTGCAAGCTAAGACAAACCTGTGTGATTATATGCGGATGAATTGGCGTTTATGGGTCAGTGACTCTCCCGTCATACTGCAGTATTGCTTTATATTATAATAATAACGCAGTGTTCAAATTATGCAGCTGCTGGAACAGGGACAGTCGCACTGTGTCTACCTCCTGTGTTTAATGTGCGAGCCCTCGCAGTGTATTCTGCCAAAGCTTGATGTCATTTGCCATATTTAGCAGCCTGACCCCTGGGCGAGGGGTTACCATGAGGCCAGCCAGTAGCGCAGTTCTAGTCGCGTCTGGACGCTCCAGACGGGACAGGATTCATAAGGTTTTCTAAAGCATCTTCAATTTCCCCGGCTGTGCCCTTTCTGCAGAATGGCAATAATTCACTGTTGTCACATATTAAAGGTGACCTTGGTTGTCAGCTGGGGACGGGCCAATGAACAGGTTATTACTTCCTACTGCTAAGCACTTTTTTTTTTACACTCTTAATAAATATTGTTTGTGCTGAAGTCACAGAACCCTTAAATTCATATTGATACTTCCCTAATCTGTGTACACAACACTTATACAATCATTCTGCACAGTCATTTGTCCTCTAAACTGATTAAGATTCAAATCTGATTATTAAAAATGATTATTACTTCTGTTCTGCTAACGTCCATCAATATACTTAACGGTTTGCGTGTATGGCCAACATGGGAAAAAATAATATTGATTATTGGTACTGGACGCGATAGGACTGTTCGACAGAATATTTTTGCAAGTGTAGTCCCACAAACAGTGATCATATTTAGATTGCACAAGATTGAGTCACAAATGGTTGCTTAAAATGATTTGCTTTACTTCCCAGCTGTTTAAAGTGTAGTCATTCATTAACAGTAGGTATTTTAGCTCGCCTATCTAGTCTACTAAAATCAATCAATAACTAGAACCTTAGAGACTTTTATGCTTGATAGAGTTTTTGTTACACTTGAATTACCTGGAATGATCTCTCCCACTTGGTTGGATTTCATCACTTCACGGAAGGGTGGATTATTTTTGGGTTCTTGTGTTTAGGAAACATGGCCCCGCCTGACCCATCACGGGGTAAATGTATCAACCCTTCTAAAAAAGGAAAAGTGGAGGTGTTGCCCATAGCAACCAATTATATTCTAGATATTCCAGGATGTAGTAAATAACTGATAGCTACGATGTGATTGGTTGCTATGGGCAACACCTCCACTTTTCCTTTTTAGAAAGTTTCATGCATTTACCCCCCAATATGTCTGGATTACTCCATTTTCACCGTCTTGTTTCCTCTGCTTGTTGTAGTTATTAATTAGCCAGAAATGGCCACTTTATGGGTTAAAATACAGTCTGCGTCATCAATGGTTCTTAACTACAATATTTTGACAGCGTGCAATTACACATCACAAAATAAGACTCGCCCCCACGATACTTAGAACTAGCGTTTAAATATCCTTTTTTTAAATAGTTGTTTTGGGTTAAAATGAAATATCGAAATAAATAAATGGGGAAAACGTAAATCCATTCCTGTGCTGCCCCCGTGTAAAGTTTACCTAGGTACAGTCCTAGTTGTAGTTGGTTTGTTGGACCCTTTAGGGAACTGCCTGGGTGTGCCTAGCTGCAGGACTGAAATGTAAATGTCAATTCTCCACAACAATTAGGAAGAAATAAAATACAGAGCAATCATTTAGAAATGCTTTGGGAAGATGAAGTGATCATTTAGTGTCCGAGCCAAGTTTTATCTCTGTGGTTTATCACAAGTTGTGCAATGTTGGTCACACTGAAATTCCGGAGCCTGGATTAACCACAGCTGGAGAAGGGCCCAGGCAGAGAAGTCTTATTATAGTCATAGAGATTGTCTGGCAGCTCGGTCACGAGATCTGTCACAAGGACGGTTTTTTATTTTATTTATGGGCACCCTATTGCACGCTGCATCAATGTGCATTTCACAGAATCGTACTTCACTCTTTTTTTTCCCTTTTAGTAAAAACAAAAATCCCCCAAAGTCTGCAATTTACAGTTATGAGAATATATTAGTTTGGGTTATAACCCTTTTTAAAGAGAGTGTTCCAGTTATGATCCATAGAAGAGCTCGTCACGGCTCGTGTCTCGTTGTTTTATAACGGGAAAGTGAGGACAAGGTGGTTGGTGCAGTCAGTGGAACGAGGATTTTTGTAGTTTTGGATTAAGAATGTCCGAGGTAGTTTGTAGAGTAATAATGTTATGTCCATCCTAAACATGGATCCCCCAGCCCCAAGTGGTGATCAACTAAGGGGGAGACTCAATTGTTGGCGTTGTATATTGTGGAAATCACCGGTAGGAATCTGCGCAAACAATGAGCGGAGGTTCCTGCCATAAAATCGGTGCGCGGTGTCTCCGCAGACATTCCGGAGACACCTTGCCCCGGAGTGAATCTCTCCCCAAAGGGAGATTAACTCTAATTGCGTCCTGTCTATGGGACAGCTTGGTAAGCTGACTCGGTTGCTCACAAAGTAGATGTCCCCTGTAATATATCCGTTTCACACAGTGATTCGGTTAAAGTTCACCCATATTCAGAATTTAGGGGTGATTTTGTTGGCCAAACCAATCATCATGAGCTTGCAGCCTTTTCTGTTCATTGTGAATCAATAACTTCACCATGGCACAAAAATGGTGGTGCCAGCGGTGGGATCAATTTTTACGATTATGTAGCCAGAGGACTAGTACTATGACACAGTGGTTGCTTTTCCTTTTTTTTTTTTTTTTTTTTTATTATCCGCATAAAATCACTGCGAAACGGTGAGGGAAAGGATGCGCTCTAAGGGACCAAAAGACCCAACAATCAAAATAAAAAAAAAACCCAAACAAAACCCTATTCCTTATAGAGCTTCACTGGTCAGACGGATTTTGGAATTATATCTAGGGATGCCAACACATTCCTTTAATAAGGGACATAAATGTACATGGTTTCTGGGTCTGTTGCGCCCGTGAGATGATTTTATTTAGGTCTCCATCTTACCTGGTCCCAATCGGCGAGCCCCAGAATCTATGTGAAGGCAAAAATGGCATTTGAAATGTGTTTTTTTTTAGACCAACTCTTTGCAAAATATCCTTTTAAATTAAATGTGTCAAGTCTTCTTTAAATGTAATAATATGAAACAAGATCGATTGTCCAATCACCCGATATGACATTACCTTTGATTAGTATAATGCAAGTTTACTAATAAAATCTTGTATTTGATTGATCCTCCTGTGCTGCAGCAGTCCTAATTTCCCACTTCTTCCTGTATGTGTAATACATTTTTATCTTTATAAACATTGTTGTCCTTGGATATGTGTAAGATGTGGTTTATAAACTGATTTTAAAAATGGTTTATGAATTAACCATTATATAAACAAAAAACAAAACAAAACCTGAAAACCTAAAGATTGTGGATTAATGCTTTGCGTCGTGGCTTTTTCTTTGTGGGCGAAAGAGTTAATAGTCCCTCTGGGGAGCCTGGTTAGGGGTGCTAGTGCCTAGTTCTCAGCTGTGTGTTGACTGCTGCACAGTAGTGGAGGGCATGAGGAAAATAACATAATATATGAAATGATAAATGTTTTGTAAGTGGATGTCACAGAATTAATTCCATTTCAGGGCCTGTCGACAGCACAGAATCCACTTGAGTTTGTCTCTTGCCGTTTATAATGTCACTGAACTCCAGAATGAAATTATTTGGCAGTAATTCAAGCTTCTCTGTGCATTAAACTCTGCTTCACCGACCTACGTGTACATGTGGTGGGAGAGCTGAATCACCAGGCCGCTACAAGGGAGGGACGAGAAGGGGGCTCTGTCAAGGTGCCGTGGGCCCCCTGTGGGAGGGCAAGGCAGGGCAGGGCAGGAGCCAGCATGCAGGGGGTGCCTGGCGTTTTTCAATGGAAAATAAAATCTGCCTTCTAGTCTTTATTTTCTGAGTGTTGGGAATAACACATTTCTTACGATGAGTAATGTTTTTGAGGATTGCATTGTCGATTGTGTTTTAATTGGAAAAAAACAACAAATGGTTACAGACTCTGCCTTAGTAGAAACTCATGCACACAGCTATTAGTAGTACAGAGTTCAGACATGTTTGTTCAGAACATCCCTGACTGCCCGCTGCTAAGTAGACCATCTAGGGTGGAATTGGATCAGAGATGGATGGTCAAACTGTGGCTCTACAGACGACGTGGAACTAAAAGTCCCAGCATGTCCGTCCAAGTCAGTTGATACTATTTTCACTGGATTTGCTGAATTGAAAAGCAAATGTGTATAAAAGAAGTGGGGCAAAAATAGACTGAGGAAGTGTCAGTTTTTGTTTGTTTTGTATTTTTTTTTTTAAACAGTGACTGCATTGACGTGGGGAAAGGAGGTACACCTTTTTTTTTAGCCTAGAATTTTTTACGCCATTAAAAGTTCATCCCCCGCAGAACAGAAGAAGCACAAGGTGTTATCTTATCAAAATCTTGTTTATTGTTTGTTTATAGTTTGTCTGTGCTCCAAATGTAACAGTTTGTTAATCCTGGTGAATTTGTATCACCAGCACCTCTATCATCTGGTTTGATTTATGTGTTTCCTCTTTTCCAATGACTTATTATATAGTGTTTATTAGTAAAAAAAAAGAAACTAAAGCGATTGTAAAAAAAAGAAAATGAAAATAAAAACTGCCACAAGTTAGAATAACAGAAATGCAGATAGGCAGGAAAGTATATTTGCAACAGAGAATGCAAATATCATCATCATCACCATTTATTTATATAGCGCCACTGATTCCGCAGCACTGTACAGAGAACTCATTCGCATCAGTCCCTGCCCCATTGGAGCTTACAGTCTAAATTCCCTAACACACACACACACACACACACACACACACACACACACACACACACACACACACACACACACAGACAGAGACTAGGGTCAATTTTGATAGCAGCCAATCAACCTACCAGTATGTTTTTGTGGTGTGGGAGGAAACCAGAGCACCCGGAGGAAACCCACGCAAACACGGGGAGAACATACAAACTCCACACAGATAAGGTCATGGTCGGGAATTGAACTCATGACCCCAGTGCTGTGAGGCAGAAGTGCTAACCACTGAGCCACCGTGCTGCCCCAAACATAAAAACGGACAGCATAAAGTGATAGCGATATTGTCCCTAGGCATTTGTATGAGGAATTTCCAAGCTTGTTGCTGGCCAGTACATTTGGAAATTGCTCAACATTGATCCTATGGGGGCGTCTCGATCGGTGTGGTTGGGAGATGACCGCAGAGGGCCTCTATGAATCTCTGCCTGCGGTCGTCTTTTGACCACAGCAGAAATTGTTCCAATATGGCCGCCTACATGAGGGACCAAACTGGTCATTAATTTTGTCCACAGCATGGTTTTGCCCGTGTGCGATTCACCTCACTAGATGGGAGATCAATAAGTCCTAAATTCAGTGAAATTTGAAAGCAATATCTTCATCCAAAACCACATTAATTTGATATCTTTCATGCTTTAATGAACCATGATTTGGTAGACATTTTGGAGAATGGGGTCTTGTAATTAGATTTGTGTTTTCAAACTATTGTTTGATTTTTCTGAGGGGAAATTAAACAAGTTCCCATAGACACTCGTATAATCGTGATCATATAAACGTTTAATTGCCAAACAAAATTTTTTGGGAATGAGACAGGATGCAGGGGCAGCATGGTGGGTTAGTGGTTAGCACTTCTGTCTCACAGCAATGAGGTCGGGTTCCTCCGGGTGCTCCAGTTTCCTCCCGCACTCCAAAAACTTATTAGGAGGTTAAATGGCTGCCATTAAATTGACCTTGGTCTCTGTGTGTGTATGTTAAGGAAATTAGACTGTAAGCTCCAATGGAGGCAGGGACTGATGTAAGTGTGTTCTCTGTACAGAACTGCAGAAAAAAAGAAAGCAAAATAAAATATGTGCCTTTAAAATAGTTTTGTTGTTGGTTTTTCTGCTGTAAGTCATTACCGACCTGTGACATCATCTACGACCCAGCGCTGACTCACTCGCTGACTCCATGCTTTTCTGTTCGGTAATGTTATACGGTGACATCAGCAGCATGAACCGTGTTTCTGTTAATAATTTATGCACATGTCCTCTTTGAGAAGGTGTTTTTTTGAACAGAACTGAAAGACCGGGCCACAGATTTCGAAACCCACTCGTGTACAGACTGGTCGTTCTGTTTGCAGTAATAGTGTAGTACGTTACAGATAAATGTCTTTTTATTAGGGATCACCATTAACATCTGCGTGTTTTTATAAGCTTCAGATATTGCTATCTAAGTGTGGAAATGCACTGGGCAAAGTGTGTCTTACTGCTTATTAACCATAAATGAACATTTCCTGGTGCTGTCACCATGTTGGCTATTAAATGGCGAACCAATTAGTTAATTTCTGTCTTTATATTTGTCCTATTCTACGCCCACCTTCCTCACGGCAGTGCCCACTATTTATGAGTTTATGAGGGCAGCATTTTCGTAATGGTGGAGGGAAGGAAGCTTTCCGTAAAGAAACTTTTTTTTTTTTTTTTTTTCCCATTTAATAAACTAGATTGTCCCTTTAGGATATTTGATTTATTGATCTCCGTTTTCATCCATTTTAGCCCCTGAAAGTCTCCCCGCAGCGCTCTTTTCTTAGATTCCTGACAGGAAATCAATCCTAACCCATAATTAGGAACAGTATTTCAAATATGCTATCAAAATTGACCCTAGTCTCTCTGTCTGTCTGTGTGTATGTTAGGGAATTTAGACTGTAAGCTCCAATGGGACAGGGACTGATGTGAGTGAGTTCTCTGTACAGCGCTGGGGAATGAGTAACGTTATTTAAATGGTGATGATATGAGAGAAGCGTTCACAGTCAACCATATTTGTGCATGGTTTTGTCGTCTAGGAACAGAGGCAGGCTGGGTTAGGGGGGCCGGGCCGGTCCCATAGTGGGCTATATTGGGCTCGGTCACTGGGCCACCTACATTTTTTGCCTTTAAAATAGGCTGCTGAGTCTAGTCTTGCACCCCCTCCCCGCGGGCTAAAAGTTGCCACCCCCTGGCTAGGAATGAAAGATACGAGATCAGTTGCAATTTTTAAGAGATCATCTGCTAGATTTCGTATATATATCAGAAATCCCTCCCCATTACTAAAATATGATTTTGAAGTAATCTTATATTTAATAGTTCCTTGATCTATGGTCCCTGTCATTCTCGAATGACTGGGTTGGTGAGAATTGTAGTTCAGTACTGGGGGTTTCAAAATGTGCACAACCCTTTTTTTTTTTGTAATTTAAGTAAACCAGCCGTTTAAATCTCTACGGTGTGATATGGGTGAGTCTGAATAAATGGTGCGCTATAAAAACTTGTAGTCATGTGCAGGATTCATCATTTACCGCAGCCTCAATCTGTCTTAAAAGATTTAAGTCAGCAAAACAGCTTCCTCTCAGCTGACAAAGGTCAGGTCGACTGACTCAACGTTGGTATATACTTTCCCTTCCCTGATTTTAGAACCTGAGAACAGTGTCAGTTGTTTCACCTTTCATTTCAGTATGTAATGCAAATATTTAATGTCATTAAATTGATTTCCTGAAACATTCATGATTAATCGAGTCAAACTAGGCCACATCCCCGATCCGCCAAAACCGCATCCACTTTGGGCATTAATATCCGGATGTTGGCATGTTTACAGTTTTATGGTTTGTTTTATAGGTCAGCCAGATATTTTACGGGCTGGCCCAATATTCATGGGAATGCTATCGATCGATTCACTAATCACTAGTAGGATTGGGTTCTGACCTGGCCGGTAAAAATGGGACGCTGTGCTATTGTTATTGGGCTAAACACATATGTGTTTGTTTGTTTTTTTACAGAATGTGACCACCATGAAAACGAACGATTGTTTTTTGGAAACTTCCATTTGGTACTTAGTTAACTGTATGTTATAAATAACTACAAATTCCTTTTTTTTTTTTATCTCCTTCAGAGGCATTTTCAATTTAACTTTTTAGACTGCAATAATGCTGTTGAGTCTGTCTCCTCTCTCTATGGTTTCCATAAACCTGCCATGGATTTCTGAGGGACTGAGGGTAAATAATATTTGTAGGGACAATGAAAACATCTTAAATAAGGACTGTATAGTGTTAATTCAAGTTGACAACTTCACTTTGACAGAAAAAATCCCCCCCCCAATCTAAGAGAGTCTGCAGCAACTGTGGATATTACACAGACCTCTGTGGTCTGCAAATGATTTCCTATGCCTGAAAACAGAAGGGTAAGTGCTCCCCGACGCTTATGTGCCTTTGTCATGGCTGATAATTGCATGCTACTTAAAATCTATTAAAGACTTGCCTGTGAATTTCCATTTGCCTCTGATGGAAGTGACAATGAAGCTGGACACGCGTCATTTCTCGATGCAACGCAGCACAATGGGGCTCATGTCCTACTCCCCTCCGAATCCCTATTCTTTACTTTTAGGCTTCCTGGCCCATTGTTCTCCACCCCACCCCTCCCCTCCCCAATCCACAAGTATAAACATGTTGGGAGCTGCAATTGTGTGGGTAATGATAAAATTCCAGCGTGTGAGTAGTTGTATTGTGCTCTCGCCAGGGGAGGCTGCATTCGTGTCCCTTCTGTCCATAGCGTGCCCTGATCGCAGACGTAATGTAGCCTGCAGGCATTGTAACGGTGTACACACATTTGTGTTGGTGATATTCTGTAAAGATAGATTTAACAAACCTTTTAAAAAGGAATAGTGGAGGTGTTGCCCATAGCAACCAATCAGATTCTAGCTATCGTTTTATACAGTGCATTCTAGAACACGATAGTTAGAATCTGGTTGCTATGGGCAACACCTCCACTTTTCCTTTATAGAAGGTTTTGATAAATCTACCCCTTGGTCTTACACTTTGAGGTGTTTAAAGTACAAAGAAACGTGTGGAAAGAAATATAATATTGGAAAAAATACAATTGACACCAATATAAGTGCACATGACTCCATATACCCAGTAGATTTACTATTATTTGTAATTCATCATTGTCCTGAAAAAAATACTTATTTTTGAAATTCTGCATATTTTCCATAGCTCGCCTTGCTGAGTAGAGTAAATGTTCCCCAATGCCAGAACATTGTTGTTTTTTTTGTTCAAAAAGTTATTGCTTGGTAAATTAAAACCAGCGTTTTACTGTCTTTTCTGTGGTGTTGGGGTATATAGAGGATAGTTCTTTAAAAGTGCAGCTACACAGGGTACTCTATTACCCTGTCAAAGAATGACCGAAATCAAAAGAGAATGTGATTGTGTTATATATATATATATATATATATATATATATATATATATATATATATATATCTTTCGTAACATATCAAAAGTGCTTTATAACTGCTCGTTCGGAAGAGTTGACTTTGTTTTGTTAGTGTTTAATGCAGATTCATAAAAATGCAGTGTCTTGAGATTTGCTAAAGACTACATATCCTGTTTCATTATAATATAGAAATTCTGGTTAGTACAGCTGTTTGTGTCCTAACCACATGTTTGCGGTTGCGCGGCTTAATGCTTTAATCTTTCTCCAGCACTGAAAGGATTAATGAGAATCGAAACTTTGAGTGAAAAAAACAATTGGGGGGTTTCAATTTGAATGTAGTGCTGTTTCTGCCAAGCAAAGTTTATAGTGCAAAACAACATGTAAAGTTAAGATTTTTTTTATTTTATTTTTCTCAATTTGCTATATTTTTTTTATTTTATTGTTTTTGTTTAGGCTTTTTCTCCTCCTCGGTGCTCATTTTGAGCCCAGTCCCTGTTCTCATCCACCCACCCCCTGTTTACTGGCAGGATGCAGCGAGTTGGGGGGGGGGGGGGGGGGGGGCTGCTGTTTTGGTGCAGTTATGCTGTATCTATGCCCATGTTCATTTTTTCGAATTAGTATTGTGCGCCGTGTGAGAATTATTCCCCACATAACAAACCTGTTTCTCCAGATATCTTTTTTCCGTTTTTATAGCAAATACCTGTGGAGCGATCACCGCAAATATTCAGCCAAAAGAATGCTCACCACCAAATCAAACATACATGTGTAGACACAGTTCTTATTTGTTTTTTAAGACCGTTTGTATAACCCTGTTTTCCTCGGGGTTAATGTAAACGGAGTATTAAGTTTTCTTTTGTGTGGCTTTAAAATCACAGTATGGCGCCTAATTGTAAATTGTACGGAAGATAAAGCAGTTTTTGACTGGAAATGCGGAGTTTGCTGGGTTCTGGTGAAGACGCTGATCTTTTCCTTCAGTTAAAAGCGCACCTCTCGCCCATACACCGCGGCGGCGGCCATTTTGTTTGCTTCAACAGACATAAGAATGCACCCGATTAGTTCCCTAGGAACTAGTGACCTCAATGAGGTATTATTAAATTTATACACAATGCTGTCTCGTGAACAATGGTTCGGCGCACAAAATGGCTGCCTCCCGTATGTAAGAGTGCGCGTTAACCACTGATTAAACATGGCCGCCTAATAGTTTTGAAGGGTATGGTGAAAACAGTTTCAATTTTTTCAGTGCTATGGATTTTACTCTCTCATTAGATAAAGTTAAAGTCTTGTGGAAAAGATTAAATGCTCAAAGCATGGTGTTTTTGTATTGCATGTTTTCTCCCCTCGTAAGAGAGCACATCTGCCTCCGAATCTGTCTGAAGTACCTGTGTGCTCCCGCCTCCCCAGCGAGAGAGCCCTGAGATTTGGCTCTCCGCTCCTCTCATGCCCGCCGCGGCTTTTGTAGTTGAGAGAGACAGAGCTGAACAACTTCTGATTAATTCATCAAAATAAATAGATACACATTTCTGCATCTTCGCTCTGATTTCTTTCCCTCATTAAAAATGGATGAATCTGGAGCCTTGTACGCCGACTGATAGCGGCTGCCCGGTGTGATTATCCTATGATCGTATTAACCGCTTTTCTGCCGGGCCCAGCAAAGTGGTGACTTGTGTTTTTAAGAAATAAAATAAGTGGACATTTTTATTGTTCATACAGCATCTCTGCCCCTCTGAGGTAAAATTGTATATATGTCTATATTGCGGCATGTTGGTGGATATATGCTGCTTAAAATTGAAGGTCTCTTGATTTGTACTGTATGGAATTTCCGATCCTTAGTAGAATTTTTGGGGAATTTTTCGCTGTAACTTTTAAGGAAGGAAAACAACCTCTGTTTATGTTCTCTGCAAGGGGGAAGCTGCAATCCCCTTCAGAAAACTCCCAAACAACCCCCCCACCCCCTTCCATTCCTCTCTCAAAGTCATGAACTTCTTGTCATGTCAGAAGAATCCATTTATCATACGGGCCAGTTTGTCTCCCTCTCTCCCCTCAGCCACTGTGGGAAAAAAAATAAAGACATCCTTTTTGTATACATTGCTGCTTGTTTAAATGGCATCCTGCGTCTTTATGATGTGCCGCTATTATATATTAAGATAATTTATTTATAAGTTAATTTCCATTGGTATGTTAAATAAACTCTATTCCGTTTGCTGTGTCAGAGCGGTAACACTGGAGTAAGGGGAGTGTGTGATAGGAATTCTAAAGCGGTCAGCGTGTGTGAGTGTCAGACATTGATTTAGGCGTTAGCAAGAGGGATAAATCTACCTCTTGAAATGAAAAAAGAAAAAAGATCTGTACAGGATTTGGGCAGGATTAGAAGCCGCTGCTGTGCGTTTGGTACACAGCAGATACTCAGTGTGAAAACCTTTGATCAATGCATTGGGGGGCCTCCGTCATGAAGGATTCTGGGAAAAAGAATATTTAATTTAAGTGGCTAAGGCCAATCCTTTGTATTATGTATTTCACATGTGGAATCAATTTGCTATCTTGTACGTTCTATTTGTGTTTTGTTGGGTTTCTTTTTGTTAATTTTTATTAAATGACAGTAATGGAACATTGGGGGGCACACAAAGACTTGCTTATTGTCAAATGGACAGCCCTCTTTAGGAAGCTTACAGTTCAGTCATCTTTTAAAATAGTCATTTATGTGTCAGATTGCTGTGGCCAAAAGAACATTTCTCTTCTACTAATTTGTAGATTAGTCGATTTAAACTGTATTTGACGCCTATGCATGGCCCCAATTACAAAGCGGCACTCACAAAATGACATCACAAAGTGACACCAGTGCGCCTACTAAGCTTTGCAAGGAACGCCGGCGATTCTCCCACCACCGCCCCTCGGCCTGTGTGAGTTTCAGCCCCTCTGCAAACGCTACTATCTTGTTCTGAGAAGCTATGTGGCCATTATGTCGCTAGTTCCTAGTGAATTGATGGACTGTATACAGGTGATGTTTCCATACTGGCAGCCGGCAATGTTTTTTGTTGGATGGAACAGATTAAACGCAGACTTATCATATCGGGCAAACCATCGCTCTGTCTCGCCCCCCCCCTTCACCCCCCCCCCTCCCTCCAGTTACATGTGTTTGATGACATAATTACACCCTGTCATGTATATGCAAACACATAAACACCCACAAACTGAACATATCAATGTATCTCACCCTGCGCTAATTCATAGTTATTTAACTGCTGCTTATATACACAAAGTATGAATTCAGCACACGTATGTTCATGTTGAGTGACATTTTCAAAAATCTTCCGCAGTACATTGGCTACATTCCGCTCTCCGGAAACAAAATCCCAAATCCGCTCTAGTTATAGGTTATAATTTCTATGAAATGCAGTTTTTATATACAATTAAATATTTGATTCAGCGGCATGGCCGAGCAAGAGTGGAATTTGCAGATAGCGTTGCTAAAACTTTGCACCTCTGCAGATTAATCTGTTCTGCTATTAAATGAGATTGCCTCCACACTAGAGGTGGGCGAAGCTGCAACCGTGTTTTGCAGCAATCTAGTGAAAGTTGCACTGCCGGAGGGTCCGGCTCTGTGCTGTTTGACCCTTTAGCATAAACATATTTGCAGTATTAATAACTAAGCCCTTGCTCAGATTGTCGGACATCTGGGATGTGTTAGTATCCATGCAAGGAAGACCTTGCCCTGTGATCTTGCTGGAATCCCTGTGTCAGCGTTTGCAAGTCCTCTGGGCTTAACTCCTCATCTTTCATGCAAAGAAACAAGGCACAGATCCTGTATACATGGAAGTATTTACTTTCTGTGCTGAAATTTAATTATAATACACAGATACCAAAAAGTGCAAATAAATAAGTGCTTACTATGGCAATTATGCTCTCAAAATCAGCAGAAAATAATTGCACAATGTGTGGGCTTTATCATACCTGATATAAATCAGATCTGATATCCAGAATGATGGAAAGCACTCATTGGTAGCCTGGCGTTGCTTGTGTAGGGTCGTATTTGCTGAAATGCGGTTAAACATGCGAGGTCAGGAGATCCCAATATTCTGCAGTTCATGTAGGTTACCAGGTTACATCACCAAACACTGGTAGTGAAGTAATTTATGAGTCAGGGGATCAAATTGTAAGAGATTTACTTATCTGTCATGCTCTAGTCATGGGCTAAGGACAAAATGACTCTGGTAGGACAGTAGTTTGTTCCACATAGGGGAAGTGATGGAATGAACATATAACATGGGGTATGCAGCGTTCTATTCTACTGATCGGAAGTAGTGATTGACTGTACCGTGGATCTCTGCTATAAATGCTGCTGGACATACAGGAAGAATATAGTTCTCACAACATTATTGCAAATGGACATCATCATTTATTTATATAGCACCACTAATTCCACAGCGCTGTACAGAGAACTCACTCACATAAGTCCCTGCCCCATTGGAGCTTACAGTCTAAACTCCCTAACATACACATACAGATAGACAGACACAGACTAGGGTCAATTTTGATAGCAGCCAATTAACCCACCAGTATGTTTTTGGAGTGTGGGAGGAAACCGGAGCACCCGGAGGAAACCCACGCAAACACGGGGAGAACATATAAACTCCACACAGATAAGGCCATGGTCAGGAATTGAACTCATGACCACAGTGCTGTGAGGCAGAAGTGCTAACCACTAAGCCACCGTGCTGCCCACAATCTGCTATCAGTATGTCTTTAATATAAGAAAGATGGGCACGTCATTAGGTCTGTTGTGAACAAACTATTGGTTTGGCTGACGTGGTTGGATTAACCCGCCAGAGGTTGGTACATTCTCCTGCAAATTAAAAAAATCTATGTTTCGTTTGCAAAGTCTTTACATGCAAAGTGAGATGTATTAGCCGTTTGTAATTTTAATTTCACACTTTTGTCATGTGTTTGAGCAAGATGTTGTCCTAGAACGGGAATTTTTCAGAACCTGTATTTTTTGGCAACCTTGCGAAGTTTGAGAAAGTAAGAAGCAGAAGCGGGTTATACGTATAGTTCCGTCTTGTGGGGCATATGAAAAGATTGTTTTGTTTTGTTTTTTTTGCAATTGATGTACCAATTGTAAGACAATAAAGATCCTGGTTTGTTAGTAAATGTCGTGTTCCCATCCCTTCTACTACTGCTTGTGGCTGGATAGAGGAAGTTAGTTCATGGAGCACTTCTTCCCCTAGTTTCACTCTTGACAGTCAAGTTCACGTGGCACGAAAAAATTCTTTTCTTGGCAATATTTAGGAACATCTGCACCCGCCCTGCTGCTCGGCCTTCCTGTAACCCGTGTTCGGGAGCCGTTTCAGCAACACGCCTGCAGGAATTGCAGTTGATTTGGGAAAACACAAAGCAGCAGCTATCGTTTCCTCCGAGCCCTTATTAGCTTGAATGAATTGAAAACCGAATATTTCCTAGCACACCCCCAGCCCATGCTGCGGGTAAACCTGCAACTGAGGGATTCCTTTGACCTGAGCATGGATCTGGGTGTGACGAAACACGTCATATGTTTGTTTAGCTGCCATAATACCATGTGTCATTTTCTTTAACTGTTTATTAGGCGGGCGGCTCTTTGGGTGGCCAGAGAAGTATATTATTTTCACTGTCCTCACTTTTAAATCTTAAAGGCCTAGGACCATATAGAAAATCAGCAGTGGAATGGTAAGTAAAGCCTGCTGCTTTAAGGAAATATGAACCAAATGAAGTAGGTTCGCAGCGCCAAAGATCGCCAGCTGTCTGGTTCTCAGCAGGAGTAAATGAGCAAATTATATTATCAGAGTGAAAACGTCTATTAGCATAGCGGATAGGTCTCTACAAGAAAGTAAATTATACAAGATACAAACAGACGCAGTGGGACCATTAGGAAAACTGCTGAACGTGTAGCCGTGCAAAGAAAGCACATTAACTGGAAAAAGGTAGTGTAACCCATAGCAACCAGATTTGCATTGATTTTTCGAACCGCCGAGGCCGTTTTTCACACGAGTATAACTCTGTTGTGTACATTTATGCCCATTGAAGTGCCCTGTGAGAAAAGCTGCCCACATTCCACCGTGAGGTGTTGCCCGGATGCCACACAATACAATTGTAACTGTTTGAAATAAACTTTTGTTTTCTTTGTTGTTGCTGTATTTTTTTTTTGTGTGTGGACTGTATGATGTTATAAGGTCACTGTCTGTAGAAAGGACAAGTGTTTGGATTGTGCAATGTTGTTGTCATGTGGAGTGAGGCTGCGGAAAGCCTTGTTTCCTCCATGGATGAGTATAGATGGGTGTGTAAGAGATGGTGGGTGCATAGTCTGTTAGAGGGCAGTTATTTCAGGCTTTTCATCAAATGCCAAAATGAGTTGCCACAACCATCATCATCATCACCATTTATTTATATAGCGCCACTGATTCTGCAGCGCTGTACAGAGAACTCACATCAGTCCCTGCCCCATTGGAGCCTACAGTCTAAATTCCCCAACACACACACACACACACACACACACACACACACACACAGACACAGACACAGACACAGACACGGGTAAATTTTTTAGCAGCCAATTAACCTACCAGTATGTTTTTTGGAGTGTGGGAGGAAACCGGAGCACCCGGAGGAAACCCACGCAAACACGGGGAGAACATACAAACTCCACACAGATAAGGCTATGGTCGGGAATTGAACTCATGACCCCAGTGCTGTGAGGCAGAAGTGCTAACCACTGAGCCACTGTACACCCACTGGTATATCTAGTAGAGGCAGCTGCTTTGAGACTATCTAAACATTCCCACTCTGGTTCCTAAATTGTCCAGCAGGGTATAGCTATGTCCTATTGGTTAATATCCCAGGAAAAAAGTTGAAGGCAAATAAATAGCAGCATAATGGGGTGATGTGATGACCATGACTAGATAGGTGCACTTTGTCATTGTATTAATATTATTTGTCATTATTATGTTGTAACTTCGAATACTATTTCAGTTTTTGCAGTTTATTTTGCCTTTTTGAGAAAACCAAAGTCTCCCTAATGCCTGATGTAACTATAGAACCGGCTTCTGAGCTGATTTTTTTTTTTTATTTTTTTTTGTAATTGCAGGTTTTTTGGTTAAGTGGCTTTTGCTGTGTTAAACTTGACTAAGCGCTCACCTCTACCGCATCTCTCGTAGATAAACACACACAACCGTCAACACCGCTAATCTTCTGCTATTTTCTCATTTGAATGGGATCTGGAGACTTGATTAAGTGTGCGGCAAGAGTAAAATTGGGGGTTAGGACTGAGGCAGGCACTTAACGGTTTAATGCTTTGGATTTAAAGGAAAAGCATTCTGCTTTGTGCGGCTTCCAGTACTTTTCTGGCGCCAAGTATAGAGCACCAAGCAGGTTACTCAGAATCACTTGACTGTTGTCCTCCCGCCTTGTAATGTTGGCGTGTAACAAAGCATCATTCTTAGAGCCCTTTCTGATTATAATGCCTTTTCTCCAGGAGAGTAATTGGATATAGCACCAGGGCCATTTAACAAGTGCTGCAGGAGAGGCAGTGAAGCTTATTTCAGATAGGCCTCCTATCACTCAGCCTATCCCTGCATGTTTCCTGCTCTGTGTAGCAGAAAAGTCATTGTTACTTTGTGGGGGTGGGAGCATGCTGGGGGCTGTAATAGGAGAAGAAGATTGTTGAGGGTTTATTTAACCTCTTGTGTTGTGTTAAAGCCATAATGATGATTACTGAGCGATTGTGCACTAAGCTGGCCATGCATGGATGGACGAGTATTACGGTTTGCGGTGGCCAATATCGCCCCTAGTGGCCAGATCAGGTTTTTTGGCCAGACCGGGGTCTGTAATCAGAAGATCCAGGTGCATTTAATAACGTGACCAATAACGATCCGATCGGAATGTTGACGATATCTCGAGTGTGCAGAAGCGGACTAAGATTTGACGATTCCTATTCCAGTGTGAAGGGACCCGCTTTAAGTATCAATTTAGCGTAGGCTTTGGCCCTCCAGTTGGCAGGGCATGCTGGAAGTAGTTCCCCTACATCCACGGGTTGACTTTGTGATCCTATTATAGGACTGTTCAGATCTATGCAAGTCTGAATTTTTTTTATTTTTTTTGGGTGTCTGACTCTGGTATTTGAGCTTTTAGTTAAAGACTAACCAAAATATCAGTTAATTCAACATGAAATGGTATTTTATGACGTGCAGAAATGTATTTGTAAAGGTTTCCATGCCGGAACAGGGCACAAATGGTTCTCATTGTATAAACCAGTGTTGTATAACCCGTTGCACTCTGTAACCAATCATTGTAAGCTCTTGGTATAAGCTTACAGACCAGAAATCAAGTGACTGTAGGGACAATTACCCTCC